>NC_056726.1:1248990726-1249088226 GCF_019279795.1 Protopterus annectens
CTGTCATATACAGGCATTCCTACACATTCAATTTATGGTGCACGGTGTGGGCAACAGTGCTTAATACGACATTACTATTACATGATTGCAAATCTACATTATCATATGATACCAGAATATACACATGCAATCCAGCAGTTAGACCTGTTTTGTCAGGCTATTACACTTTTATTGGCATACAAACAATATGAGACTCTTCCTGCCATATTCTCTAGTGTATGCAGTACTTGCCTTGAACAATACAGGTTTTATACAGGCAATTCATTGACTACTACTTTTAGTTTTGTTTCCTATGACAGTAAATGCATGAGTATTACTGACCTGCCTCATCTCGCAATCTCGCCAGGCGACTGATGTGGGCCTCCTGGTTCGCGGCCCACTTCATTGCAGCTGTGGGGGACATGAGAGGAATGTTTAGCCATACCTATCCATGATATACCTGAGCTGGCAATTATTACACATATACTGGGGTGATACACATGACTACCACTCTAGCCTCTTGGATCCACTCCTCCAAGAGGTCCCTCTTACCCTGCTTCAGGTTGGCATAGTGGTGCTTGACTTGCTCACCAGTTTGAGGTATGCCAGTGGCACTGGTGAGGTCATGGGCAAGATGATCCCAGGCCTCCGCCTTATATTGGGAGCCCTGGTACTGGCTCTGCAGCAGTCTCTGATCACATTCTTTGACAAGGAGTCCTGCCATGACTTTGGACTCCTGGATGCACCAGTGCTGCACCCGAAAGCGCACACCTTCTCCCCTTACTGCCAAAGTGCCTGCAAGGGGAAGCTACAACCAGTTATGAGATGTATTCCCGCCTCTTGGGTTTAGGTAGGGCAGATTCCACGCACTTTTCTGTGATTGGCTGGTTTTGAAAAGGCTTACCTAAGGTTGGCATTGTTTAAAGGGGTATACCACTGGGCAGAATGAGTTACCTGGCCTACACATTGCTTACACCTCCTAAGGTGGCCTGTGCAATGCTTAGCATTGCTTACATTACACTTTGCATTTTAATTCCTTTTTGGCATTGAGTTATTATTCATTACACCTTATATGTATGCCTGCTATCCATATTTAATGTGTATGTACACTCTATGGGATCCTGTGTTTTATTAGGGACTTCAACACTCTGTTACAATTACACCTGGCTTCTGGCCTTACTGCTGTACTCCGGTTCACATATTTATGTTATGTAATGGGTTAAGGCACATATGTCTGTATAATGATTCCTTTCACAGGTTCAGTTTGGTTTTACTATGGTGAAGACTTGTTTGCTGATTCCTCATTCTTTTGTACTTCTGCGATGGCTTGGTGGTTAACTACTGTGATTATGGTGTATAGGGTCCTGGGTTTGAGTCCTGCATGACTGTTTCTTTTATTGATGCCAAGAACAAGGACCATTGGATACAGAGTGATTAAGGCACTTTAGAGCATTTGTAAGCGTGTTTGCACAGGTTTGCACGACAGTAAGCACTGCTAACCTGCTGTTACATCTGCTTACAGAGAGTTAGCTTCAGAATTGCTTAACAACTGTAGGCATTGCTTACCACCGCGCAAATGGGGTTAAACTCACTTACTAGTGCTTAAATATGCTTGTACTGCTTATTGCTGCTTAAATCTGCTTACTAGTGTTTTATTCATTATGACACTAACACCTCACATGTGCATTTACTGCAGTACTCCAGTTAATGAAAATATGTTATTTGGTGGGTTTTGCAACATAAATATTGATCATAATGTACTTTGCTATGGAGAATGGAATGTGCTGTAGTGGGACTCGAACCTGGAATGCCAACTCATAAGGCAAATACTCTGCCCATTACACAATTGCTATGCTGCTTCACTTTCATATATCTTCCTTGTTATCCTCTTCAGCCATTTAAGCTGCATTAACCATAGCTAAGTGATGGGCACACCCGCACACCTACTGTTAGCTTTAATTGGATTAAAAAAAAAAAGGGTTTGTTCATTTGATTTAGGTATACTTTTGCTGTTGTACACAAGGGGGACTGTTGGTGGGGATATGTGAACACCTATGATTGGGTCTCGCTCATTTCTTATCCCTTTCTGCTGTTCTTCATTGCAGGGGCATGTATATTCTGAGAGCTCTGCTCTCAGACATGCCCCCTGCACTCTTACACGCTCCATGTAAGACTAGGAGCTCAGGCAGTGTGCCTCATTACTATGCATGGGGCGTTGCCATCCTGCTCCTACACAGCCGCCTCCATGCAGGACTAAGCTAGTCCTGCACGGAGGAATAGTAAATCCAGGGGATGGTATTAATCCTGACAGTTGCAGTATTTCACAACAAATTAAAAATAAATTATTAAATAACTAACACTGTTGCACCATCGACAGCAAACATTCCTAGAGTTCTAGAAGCTGTCATGAGTACTTACGTATTATTGCATCCAGGTTCCAAACAGCTCACTGTTGACATATTCACATGCCCTTCACTTGCCGACAAATTTATTAACATTATTTTGTCAAATGTAATTCATTAGGCTTCCTTACTTTTCCTTTATAAACCTTTCTTCCTAATATATATATTGATATAAAAAAATGAGACCACAATAAATCATTACATAGCTTTTACCACCTTTAATGTGACCTGTAACCTGTACAATTCAATTGAAAAACAAACAAATCTGTTAGGGGAAAAATATAAAAAATAAAAAACGTACAATAAGCTGGTTGCATAAGTGTGCACACCCTTAAACTAATAGTTTGTTGAAGCACATTTTGATTTAATTACAACATTCAGTTTTCTTGGCTACACACCTCCCATCAATTAAAGAGACTGTGATTAACCCCAAATAAAGATCAGCTATCCTAGAATGATTTTCCTGACATTACTCATCTGCCTGCTACAGCAAAAGCCATGGTTCACAGAAAGCTTACAAAACATCAAAGGGATCCCATTGTTGAAAGGTATCAGTCAGGAGAAGGGTATAAATAAATTTCCACAACATTGGATATACCATGGAACACAGTGAAGACAGTCATCAAAAAGTGGAGGAAAATATGGGACAACAGTGACGTTGCAAAGAACTGGATGTCCCTCCAAAACAGATGAAAAGACAAGATGAAAACTGGTCAGGGAGGCTGCCAAAAGACCTACAGCAATACTGAAGGAGCTGCAGGAATTTCTGGCATGTACTGGTTGTGTATTACATGTGACAAAAATCTCCAGTATTCTCCATATGTCTGGGCTATGGGGTAGGGTTGCAAGACGGAAGCCTTTTCTTACACAGAAAAACATCTAGGCCTGGCTAAAAATTTGAAAAACAATACATCAAGTTTCCCAAAAGCATGTGGGAAAATGTGTTATGGTCTGATGAGACCAAGATTGAACTTTTTGGCCACAATTCCAAAAGGTACCGTTGGCAGAAAAACACTTTGCATCACCAAAATAACACCATCCCCAGGGTGAAGCGTGGTGGTGTCAGTATCATGCTTTGGGGTTGCTTTTCTTCAGCTGGAACTGGGGCTTTAGACAAGGTGGATGGAATTATGAACAGTTGTAAATACCAGTTACTTTTAGCTAAAAACCTTCAGGCATCTGCTAGAAAGCTGAAGAGGAATTTCCCCTTTTAGCATGACAATGACCCCAAGTATACATCCAAATCAACAACAAAATGGCTTCACCAGAGGAAAATTAATGTTTTGTAATGTCCCAGCCAGAGCCCAGACCTAAATGTAATAGAAAAGCTGTGGGGTGACCTGAAGGGGGCTGTGCACAAGAGATGCCCTCGCAATCTGAAAGATTTGGAGTGCTTTTGCAAGGAAGAGTGGGCAAATATTGCCAAGTCAAGATGTGCCAAGCTGATAGACTCATACCCAAGAAGACTGAATGCTATAATAAAATCAAAAAGTGTTTCAATAAAGTATTAGTTTAAGGGTGTGCACACTTATGCAACCAGCTTATTGTACGTTTTTTAATTTTTATATTTTTTTCCACTAACAGATTTGCTTGTTTTTCAATGGAATTTTACAGGTTATAGGTCACATTAAAGGTGGGAAAAGTTTTGAAATGATTTATTGCGGTCTAGTTTTTTATATCACAAAAACCTGGCATTTTAACAGGGGTGTGTACAGTTTTTATTCTACTGTATGTATGTATGTATATATAGAATTTTTTTTTTTTTTTTTGAGGGTAGTTGGTCGGGCAGTGATGGAACCCTGCCTGTTGTAAGACCTAAACTACTTTTACTTGTTCATCGATGGGAGCTGTTTGAAACAACGAGTTTTTAAGTCCATGATATCAATTAGGCACAGTGTAACATTTCTGGACAGAGAGCTGCATGCATCCTCATTTAAGAAAAAGTAAGGGAAAGCGTAACCAAATTAACAATTAAAGCAGATGATATGTTTTAAATGGGAAATTGCCACTTAATCCACTTGCCAATGAAATCTGTCATCCTAAACATAACTGTCAAGTATCCACAATTGTGAATGAAGTCTTGTTTTCATATTATATTTTCAGTCTGATACACGTAAAAGCTGAATTTTGTTTGGCAAACGAGGACATCAGTCATCATACTAATGACAAATGTTTGAGTTTCAAAGTTCATATCCTTCATAGAATTTATGGTAATGAAAGCATGTTATTTGAGATGTGATGCCCCACCACTGCCCCAGTAATCAAGGAGCCTCAGTCCTTACCACTGGCAAAAGTGGGGGACATATACACATTGGGAGGGAGGTATACACAGTATTTCCAGATGCAGCTCTCTGCATCACGTGCAATTTCCCTTAAGAGCACACAGAGACCACAGTCAGTCTGGGGCTAGTTTCTTTCTCCTTCTCCAGATCCCCAATAGGACTCCCCACTGCTGGCACAGCTCTAGAGGTCAGATCTCAGCTAAGTGACCAAGCCAAGGCCTCTAGTACCCTCTCTGTCCAACCAGCGCTTTGTGTCCCTGTCCAAGTAGCTGACACTCACACTCTTTGAGGTTTGATTTATGCATATATACACACACTCACTCACACACTCACACACTCACACACTCACACACTCACACACTCATACACACTCACACACACCTGGGAAAGGCTGGCACAGTTTTACTAGTTATGGCTCCTTCTGCCCATAGTATAAGGTAGTTTACTTTGCCACCAGCCATAGTTCATAGTTTAGTACTAAGCTAACTGCCCTTGCGAGCCATTTTAAGCCTAGCCAATTATCCCTTGTGACACTCAAACCATGCACCTTGTATTTGTAAGGCAAACACCTTAGCCATTAAGCCACCCTCCCACTCCATATTAGCTACTTTAAGACCCTTAACAAAGGGTGTCCAATTTACTGTGTAATGTTAATATCAATACAAATGGTAGTTTAACCAAGAGCAAGGCTATTAGCAGTGGTGCACAGTGTCACCAAATAAATATGCAAGTACTCTCAGAACTTAAATATGTCTCACATATATCAGCCACAATGAAAGGTTTAAATATATTTAATAATAAATAATAAAAGAGCAAGAAAATACTCAGTAAATAATCACAGTTACACCAGAGTTCAAAATCACAGGAAATATTTAAAGCAACATTGCAGGATGGTCTCAAATAAAGAAAACATTTAGCTATACTTCACTATATTCCTAACTGTATTTAAGATAAATTACTGTACCCTAGTTAACTTACTTACTTGCAGAAGTGGTGAGTGGATGTTCTTGTCAGGTCAAAGACAAAATACAAACTGCCCTTTCTCTCTCAGAGAGTTCTTAAACTAATATGTCAAATGTTACTGCTGGGTTAGCTTACAGGATGACATCACTTCTTGTCATCTGACTTTAGTTCTCAAGCTAAACCTCCATTGCTAGAAACTGCCAGCCTTTAGCATCTACCTGTGAAAAATACATAGCCCTTAGTTATTTGCAGCTGCTGGAAGACATAAAACAATAAAACACTTACAAGACAATGCAGAAAGCTCCCTAGTTTTTGGACATCCTGTCTCCTTGCTGCATTGAAACCATCTTTTATGGCGAAGTTATGAAATCATTTAATTTCAACTATTTTTCTGAAGTTTTGCAAGTTAACTTTCTATGTTCCAGCTTCTACTGTTAAAATATATACATTTACACAGTTATAATAGTTTATACATATTTCTGTTCTTTTCCAGTATGGTACACTGTATTTTATTTATTTTATTTTATTTATTTTACATTTGTTGACCGGGCTAGTCTAGCCATTTTCAGTAGAGGCCCGGGGAGAAAAGCTCCATGTTGAGTACAACAAGCCATTAACGAATGATATACAAAATAACAATATACAATAAAAAACACCAAATTAAGTACAATCATAAAAAGTATACAGAAGAATACAGCAAAATGATTTTTTTTTTTTTTTTTTTTTTTTATAGTATTAGGCATGGCCAGAGCAATAAGCATAAATGTAGATACATCTTTAAGCTCAGTACTTTATAAACCCTTTCCACACACACTTCTGTACCAGCAGTTTGATATACAGACAACATACAGTTATAATACATTTGTAACACAAGCATAGAAATCATGTTGCTATTCACGAATGACATATGATTATTTACAAAATCCAGATAGCTGTGTGGGCAGTACCTCCTTTTGTCACATGAGCAACTAAGTTTATAACGGCAGCATTTAAAAATCTATCTCCGGTTTTAGGCATTTGTCCAGTGTTGTTTTTGGCTTTGTCTGGAATTCTTTAACAAAAAAGGTGAAAAACATGTAGTAACAATATTACACTGTGTAAGAAATACATGACGGTTTGGTCATCCTGAAATAAAATCCCTTTGGCTAAATATATTTATATGACAGATACTGAAATTGATTACAGTTAAAACACATACATAAGCTGATATCTTCTGCTAGAATTGGGAATTTCAATATGAGCTACAGAATTGTTTGGAACCTGTGCAATAATACGCAAGTAGAACGTCTTCTGTGTGGAGACATGCGTGAATGGGCGTACCTTCGTTGAAGGTTGTGCATCAGGGCCGGCAATTCGGCATGTAAAAATCTACTGCCAATCATTAGCGGACCAGAGTTCCGCTGTGGTGGCCCCTAACCGGGAAAAGCCGAAAGACACAACAACCCTGTCATGTTTACATGTGTAAACTAAACTTAAGCTGTGTAACTTTTATACATGTTATGGGTGTGAGGATAAATATAAATATATATATATATATATATATATATATATATATATATATATACACCACAAAACCGAAAGTTCAGAAACAAGACACTTCAAGTGCCCGACAAACCACAATCCCGACAGTCAACAAACAAAACAAATCCCCTATCCAAAAACCACACACACAACACAAGCACACTAAAAACCTTACAAACCTAAACTAAACCTTACATACACAACTATCTATGCACTAACCTTAACCCAAACCCTAACCCTAAAGTCCGTCACTATCGCACACTCACCTAACCCATGCCCTAACCCTAACTCACTTAACCCGCCCCAACCCTAAAGTCTGTCACTATCACACACTCACCTGATATGCCCTAACCCTAACTCACTTAATCTGCCCCTAACCCTACAGTCCGTCACTATTGCATACTTACCTTAACATGTCGGTGTTCTCAGCATTGGGATTTTCAACTGTCGATCATCTCCGTTGTTGATCTTTCGGTGTCGGATTTCTTGTCATCGGCGTTTAGGACCTTCGGCATTTTCAGGTAGACCCCTATGTATATATGTATATATATATATATATATATATATATATATATATATATATATATATATACACATGTGTGTGTGTGTGTGTGTGTGTGTGTGTGTGTGTGTGTGTGTGTGTGTGTGTGTGTATATATATATATATATATATATATATATATATATGTAAACACACATATAAATGTTTATATATGAAGTAAGGAAAGTGTTGTGGATTTTGTGCTGTGTTAGTTTGTATTTGCTTTTAGAGATCCGTCTTCATCCAAATAATTGAGGACATTATGTAATTAATACTATACATCCACTACAGAATAGAACTTGTTAGAAAGCTCTTCAGACCTACATAAATGCAGTGTTGTTGAATGACACTAATGCATAATTATAAAGCAAAATAAATACACAAAAACAGCAGGCCAGGAAGAAAAAAAAACCGCCAGCAAAAAAAGTATCCAAGCTGTTACAAATTAAATCACAGTCTTTTAATAAAATGAAAAAAAGAACAAGCGCTTTCGTCTCAATATTAGGAGACTTTCTCAAGTTCAATTATAAAAACAGACTAACACCATTTTAAATAAAACATGTCCACACTATAAACCAATCAAGAAGGTTACCAATGGATATATGAATAAATTAGCAAACGTCAGCTCAAACAACATTCAAGTCCAACTCATTAAATTAAAGCAATACAAACTATTATACATAGACTGTATATATAATATATAGTGCACAGTATGAATGCATCTACATACTAAATACAACATGAAGTGATGTATTTAGTATGTAGATGCATTCATATTGTGCACTATACATTCATGCATATTATTTTAATTGTGGCAATTTGAGTTTAAATTTTAATTGCTGTATCATATAATTTATTTTTTTTATGAGCAGTAATGATTTTAGTAACAGTTTTTAAACATTTGGTCAAACTTGTATTTATACAGTCTATGTATAATAGTTTGTATTGCTTTCATTTAATGAGTTGGACTTGAATGTTGTTTGAGCTGACGTTTGCTAATTTATTCATGTATTCATTGGTAACTTTCTTGATTGGTTTATAGTGTGGGCATGTTTTATAATTGAACATGATAAAGTCTCCTAATATGGAGACAAAAGCGCTTGTTCTCTTTTTCATTTTATTAAAAGACTGTGATTTAATTTGTAACAGCTTGGATACTTTTTTGCTGGCATTTTTTTCTTCCTGGCCTGCCGTTTTTGTGTATTTATTTTGTTTGTTTTTTTTTATATAATTTGTTTGATAATTATAAAGCACGTAAGTAGGAGTAGATACTTTTGCTGAGCACTTTGCAAGAAAATGTAACATGATTTTCCTCACTATCATTCTTTCATTCAGTATATTTAACCTTCAAGAATAATAATACCCATCTGTTAACCAGGTAGGCCCACTGGGCAAGCATTCCCTTTTTAGGGGCAACCTGGGAGCAATGTCTCATTAAGTGACTTGGTCAGTGTCACACAGGAGACAAAAGAGAGCTGGGGGAATCAAACCATGAGCTACCAGAAATATAGCTTCTAAACTTAACTCTCTGCACCAACTGCCTTGGCAAGTTGCCACATTGATTTAGTCCTCAGCAGCCCAGTTGTTGCCAGTAACTGAATGGATATGTCAATATATTGGGCTTTCTTTCCAACAGAACCTGCAAAATATCAGTTAAGGAAAAAACAAACATGCTCTGAGATGTAAACAAGGCAGTATTGAAAGCTGGACAATATTGCTATGGTGTATTACTAATGTCCCCTCTATTAGTTCATGCATCTAGCTTCATTAGTGCTGTGCTCACCTAGATGGCAGTGTTACAGAAGATACCTTTGAAGAGTCAAGCATCCACTGAAAATTCACTCACCCTATCAACTGCCCACCCAGTGGTGTAGCTCTTAACTGCTCCTGATTTTGCCATATATTTTTGGCTTTCCTCTTGTTCATAGGTGTGTACTAGGCTAATGCTCTGGGCCTTTACAAGCCTAGCCCATAGAAATGCCATCCACTCATCAAGATTTCGCTTAAAGAGGGCTAGTAAGGTGCTCTGCATTACATGTATGGAAAGTCTATTCCAGTGCATTGGCAGTCTCTGGGTTATGAACCTGTCCCTCCAGCATGTTCTGTTGATTGTGGTAATGAGGTTGTGGTCTCTGGAGCGTGTGGTGCAGAGGGATTGGGATTTCTTTAGATATAGCATTTCTAACAGAGCTGGGTCAGACATGGCTTTGTAAGTCAAGCAGAGATTGCCTCTTAGTAGACGATATGAGACAGAAAATAGCTGGAGGTTTTTTAGTCTGTCCATGTAGGACATGTGTTTAAGGCCTAGGATCCTCTTTACGAGGTACTTTTGTGGCTTCTACAGCTATTGCAGGTGTCTAGTGAGGTACATGCCAAATGAGGCATTATACTCTATGATTGGTCTAATGAGGGAGGAGTAGAGAGAAACAATAACCTCTTTCTTCACTTAGAGTATCGGAAAACAATGGCAGCAAATATATAAATAATTCAGTTGAGCAAAAATTAAGACAGTGCAAAACTCTGAACAGTTAAAAAGTGCCAAAAAATATACTTATCAGCTCTATATTTCCAGATTGTTTGAGAAGTACACTCAGTTAGAACATAAGAAGATTCTAGCAATGGTAGATTCTAGCAAAGTGTTTTATATATATATATATATATATATATATATATATATATATATATATATATATATATATATATATATATAAAGTGGAAAGGGAGAAAGGAAGAACAGAATATAATTCAAGGTTAAGAAACTAAGTGGGTTGGCCTTCTCAAATGTTCTCTCTGGTAGAATGAGCTAGTGACACTAGACTTGGAGGAGTGTCCCAGATCAAATTTACAGTAGGGGCGGGCAACTGCAAAGCCACCAAGTATAAGAACAAGACACCAACAGAGAGGGAGGATGGGGAACTACTCACAAACAGAAAATACAACTCAATATGAAAAAGCAGGTTACAGTTAAGTAATTCAGTAAAAATGCAATTACATTAATGAAACACTAGCAATGAAAAATACAGTTAAAACCATATAAAACAGTTATACAAATGCAATGAAACAGTAAAAAAAGTTTTATAACAGTGCAAAATGTAGTAGACTATCTGTACCGCACAATTATAAATGTTAAGAAGTACAATTCAATGAAATAAATGAAAGAAATAACTTATTCTGCTCTTGGAGTCTTAGGAAATTTCTGCTTTGTCCCAGTGATGAATCACCACTCCACAGCCTGGTAAAAAACAAGCACAACCGCCATATAGACACAGTGTTTAACTGCCAGAAAAGAAGATAGAACCTAGAAGCTTGAATTACTACCCAGTCCTGCTAGCCCCTGCTCTTCAATCAATCACTTGTGCTAGAGAAGATCGGGCAACCCTGTTGCTGCCATTATCAGTGAAGACAAACTCTATCAGCAGAAGATGGCTGCCAGAAACACAGGAAACTCAACAAACAAAACAACCAGGCCTGAATAACAGCAGGCTTCTATCCAGACTATGCAACCTGACTAGAGAAACTTCACAAAAATGCACAGATAGCGCACTCACAAACAAAAAATACAATTCTCAATATGAAAATGCAGTTTGCAGTTAAATAATTCAGTAAAAATGCAATTACAGTAATGAAACTCTGTCTAGCAATGAAAAATACAGTTAAAACAGTATAAAACAGTGCACAAATGCAGTGAAACAGTAGAAAAAGCTTTATAATAGGGCATAATGTAGTAGATTATCTGTATTGCGCAATTATAAGCATTAAGAAGAGCAATTCAATGAAATAAATGTAAGAAATAATTATTTTATTTTCTAATACATCACTTTAGTCAGTCAATAATGCTAACATTATTAAAATTTCATGCTTCCTATTTTTCAGAAAGTGTAAGTCAATGAAAATCTTATTGTTATCTTAACATTCTATGTTAAGTAGAGTAAAAATGTCCCTGATTTTGTGCTTTTGCCCCTCCTTATTTTTGTCTTTGTCCCTCAACCATTGGTGAGCAGGCCTGTAGTGGCCATCCACTGCTCATCTGACCACTCACTTTCCTGTTCAGGTTCCTCAACCACCATGTCTTTGGAGTCATCCATGTCCTCTTTGACTGTTCTGGGTATGGGAAACCTATTTTCTTTGGGTTGGGCAGACATTCCAGGAGATGCTACTCTGTTTAACCAGGGAAAGAGATTTCTTTTTTAATTGTTTTTTTTTTATTCATCAAGAAACATCTTTATTAAATTATCACTTTTGACATAGGCAATCATACATTTTTATAAATGAAAACAAATCATATTGACATAATTTTAATTGCAAACATTATGCATCACTTATAATCTATCCAGTCACTGTCGGTCAAATATTACATACCTCATTCAAATCCCGACTTCTTTTAAACCTCATTCCTCATCATACCTCTCAACCTGGAAATATCAAAAATCTGGACAAGGCCCATGAAAAATAGGTACAAATCTGTATGCTGATTAACATCTAATTTGCATACATAATTACATAACCCCACCCACTCCAATGGAATGGTGGGATACCAACTTTCAAACGCAAACTGAAGAACAGACAACCAAGATATGGCACAAGAGTTCCCCTGCAGCCATTCCAATGTCCAATTACCTGGCTATTTTGCCCCATTTACTATAAACACTAATTGCATGTGTGTGTAACTGTGTGTGTGTGTAAATGGTACTCCATTTAGTAATTCAAAGCAATGTCATGTCACTGCAGAATAATTTGTACAATAAATTCATCGTGACAACTAGAAGCAGCTAAGCATTTAGTAAAGCAATCTCAGAGAATATGATACAAGTATAACTAAAACCACTCTATGAATGGACATCTGTTTTAGTCAATCACTACTATTTTCCAAACAATACATTATGTGCAATAAAAACATAATGTTTTAGAATGATAAGTGTATCTAAGCATTTTATATACCTACACAATGTCTTGCAGGTAGTATGTGTGTGTGTTTGTGAGCACCTCTCTTCAATAATCAAGTTGCAGTGAAATGTTCCAAAGAAACTACCAACAGTCTGGAGTTTTACTATACATCATTACTTAATGAGTATTTCTGTCTCTCTCCCCAAGGACTGCCATCAGACTTTGATATTCAGTTTACAGATTATTCTTTATAGTAATTCTTGTACCTTAAAAAAACCTTCAGGCTACACAATATTTGCCTAGAGTATATGTTTTTCTTTTATGTTCAAAGAAGCAAACAAGATTGTTTTCAACGGGAAGATGAACAGATTTTGTATGTGCGTAATGTTCAGTAATAAAGTAGCTTATAGTTTATGGAATATTTTGCATGTTACTTGCTGAAGCTTTTTTTTTTTTTTTTTGTGTAAAAATCAGTCTTTCAAGTTAAATCTGAGCAGTGGTGATCAAAGATGGAATGGATTTATGGATTATGACATTTTCTAAAACAACCATTTATGCAGTATTCCCTGATTAACTGCCCTTACCAGTCTCATCTCCTTTGTAAAACATTCATGACTTGCCTGATGATTCCTGCCTTTAAAATAACAAAAATAACCTAATATACAGTTCACAAGTGCAATGGAAGAATGTTCATTTGTTAAAATTTAGAGTAAGCATCATGAAGGAAAAAGAAAAAGAAGTGTAGCCCTCTACAAATCAGAGATTAAGGCAATGACAACATTTCTACTTGATAGCAGTTTTCCTCTTGAAGCCATACATCAGGAAAAACTATCTTTTCAGTCAAATCTCTCAGGGAGGCAGATACTAGTTTCTTTCAATCTCAGAGCAAGATTTCAACTGAAAGATAAAAAGGGACATTTTATGTGCCTTGTCTAGGAGTCTGTCAATTTATTAAAAAGCCGTGTCTGCCTGACCTGAACATGACGTCTGCAGCATCTCCCTTGTCAGATATTGATAATTTAAGGCTTTATTGTTTAGTGTGCACCATTTCACATCTACCTGCCTTAGGTGGAGACTAAAAAACAGACAAGCAATGAAACAGTTTTACATTGGGTGAAATAAAACCTCATCCAGTTCAATTCTGTAGTTTTAAGGTACTATCACATGCAGAGCTAAACCCAGAATCCTTGGTATTTAGCTATTTGCTTCCATTTACCTTTGCTCTCTTTGCTACAGACCCTGTTGTTGACAAAATCTTAGCTTCAATAAAACATTTTAATCTAAAATGGACAATTACAGGGTTCTAGTTAAAATGGTAATATGCACTAAATTACAGAGATGGAGATTTTCTTATGATATGATGTCATCAAATGCAATAAATTTTACTTAAGCATATAAACAATGCAACAGAAATACATGTAATACATAAACTCATACATACAGACTCACATATATGCATATGTGCACACACACACACACACACACACATACACACACACACACACACACACACACACACACACACACACACACACACACACACACACACATCCCTACCTGAGTCCCCGAGCTGAAGGATTTCCCTGCTGATAGATAAACTAAATGGGTTAAGTCCCAAATGCATGCGGCTGAGCAAAACAAGTGCTGTAAACAGCTATTATTAAGTCCCAAATGCCAGCCAATCCGATTTGCTTGCTGTAAAGCTTTCCCAACTGTAATGAGTGCTGTAAAGCTTTCACAGCTGTTATTAAGTCCCATAACGAGTACTGTAAAGCTTTCATGGCTGTTATTAAGTCCCCAAATGTCAAACAAGCCAATTTCCTTGCTGTAAAACTTTTCCGGCTGTTACTAGAGTTTGTTTGTCTTTCCGGCTTTTCCCGGTTAGGGGTTGCCACAGCGGAACTCCGGTCTGCTAATGATTGGCAGTAGATTTTTATGGTGCCGAGTTGCCAGTCTGATGTCCGACCATCAGCGAAGGCACGCCCATTCACACATGTCTTTTGGAGGCCACTCGACTGCAGGGAGAACATGCAGACTCCACACAGAAGGCACTCCAGCCAAGAATCGAACAGGAGAACCTTTTGCTGTGAGGCAACAATGCTACTGCTGTACCACCTCGGCTCCGGCTGTTACTAGAGTGGGTGCTGTAAAAGATTTCCCACTCGCTCGCATTTGCAGATTTGTAGCCGACTGGCTGATAGCCGTGATGGAGCTGGCATCATCGCGCATGTGATGACGTCAGCTCCAAAAGCACCGAAATTTGAAAATGGGGAAAAAACATAAGACAAAAATCGGAATTGAAGGGGTGCCACTCGGGAATCGTGGCACCCCTTCATTTGGACCCCAAAACTCGGTAAAAATTGAGTAAATTGGTATGACTGGGAGGTATGTTCCTCATCTGCATGCATTGTTCCCACAATTTGCATTTTTTTCATTGTAATTTCCTCCTACCCCTTTCTAAAGATATCATTTCCAGTTGTTTTATCTCTGTTACTATATTCACTACTTCTGCTACAGTTGGCTTAGACTTTGATTTCTATTTCCTAGTAATTGCTTTTTGGCAGCCATCATAATTAAACTCAGCAAGGCCTTACTTACTATGTCCAGGCAATTCTGATCCTGTATCCTTTCCTTAGTCATACCAATTTCCCAATTACCTCTTTCTTCTCCATCACACCTCCAACATTTGCTATCTACCAGAGGAAAATTTCTTTGGAGTCTACTTGGAGTATAAAAATACCTATGTAAACACTTTCAAACAAAGATCCTAAATTTTCTAGATTTTGTTGCATATTTGGGAGATGTACATATATTCCCCATTGTTTCTTTGTGAATTGCTTATCCAGTCTCTCTTCCCAATCCTTTCTAACCTTCTCTGATTGATTCTTATAGTTATCATGCAACATTATATACACTGTACTAATTATCTCTTTTTTAACAGCAGCGTCTATTCTAGATTCTACTAAAAACTCGACCAGTGCTGATCTTTTCCTTAGGATCCCCTACATCTTTCTCTTTGTCTATACTTTGATATCAATACTAGATAGGAAAGGCAATACATTTTTAGTCTCTTCCCATTCATTTCCCTTTCCCTCTCTAATTATGTGTTCCCAATAGTCTGATTCTTTCACCAGTTTTGAACCAAAAAAAAAAAGGTGCAATAGTGCTTGAAGAAAACTATGAAACCCAAAAGAAGCACTATTCATTGTGAGTCCAATACTTTCTTTATTTTAATACCAAATTAAACGCTTTTGTCAGTTGAAACTTGACCTCGAAGTCAAGTTTCAATTGACGAAAGCGTTTAATTTGGTATTAAAATAAAGAAAGTATTGGACTCACAACGAATAGTGCTTCTTTCACCAGTTTTGTCCAATAAATTCCAGCCTCTTCTTGCCTATTGTCTGTATCCCTAATTGCAGTCATTCTTATTGGCAGAATCTCCTTTCTACATTCCCATGTTGTCTTAGTCCTTTGAATACTTTCTGCTACTTTATTAATATGATACACTGTATAGTTATTGTTCTCCTTAAGGACCTGCACCCAAAATCTCAGTTTCTCCTTGTTTCTTGAGCTTTTCCACTGTTTCATCATCATCCCTTTCAACTTTGCATTATAGATTTCTGCTTGTGCTATGTATAGGGTCCTTAACTGTGTAGCTCTGAAATACCCCTTAAAATCAAGTAATCCCAGACCACCTTGTTCTATTGGAAGAATCAGTTTATCCTAATTGACTGTTGCCATTTTCCCCTCCCTGAGAAAATCCTTCAGCTCTTTATTAATTGCTATCCACATCTTATGCTCTGGTTGATAAAAATATGCCTGACCGTATATAAAACTAAAGGGACTAAAATATTTAACTGCTTGTATCTTGCTATCTATATCCATATCCATAAAACAGAGCTTCCAGTTTCTCAGTTTTTGTATAATCTTTTGATTAGTCTCTTCCCACATTTAGCTGCCACACCAGAATCTTTTTTTAATCCATAATCCTAAGTACTTCATTTTATCAAGTCCCCATAAATATGGATATTGTTGATTCAATTCATGTGTGGGTACATAGGTTCATAGGTTCATACTAGGCTATCTGCCCGAGGGCATTTACAAGCCTAGCCCATCGTTTTGTGGCTTACGCCACCCCTTTAGTATGGGGAACTATACCCATTATTTTGCTGTGCCTCTGTCGAGCAGTGACACTGAGGTAATCCCTGGGGTATATCTGCGATCTCCAATCCATTGGTCAAGATTTCTCTTGAACAAGGCCAGCGAGGTGCTCTGCCTCACATGTACCGGGATTTTGTTCCACAGCATAGGGAGTCTTTGGGTGATGAATCTATCCCTCCAGCACGTCCTATTAATAGCCGTGTCGAGGTTTAAGTCTCCTGCCCTTGTGGCTCTGATGGATCTAGATTTTTTGAGGTGAAGCATATTCATCAAATCTGGGTTTGACATGGCCTTGTATGTTAGGCAAAGGTCACCTCTGAGCAAGCGTGGCGACTGAATAGAGCTGGAGTTCTTTCAGTCGGGCAGCATAGGACAGATTTTTGAGACCCTTTATCCTTTTGGTGAGGAACTTTTGTGGCCTCTCCAGCTGCTGCAAGTGTCGGGTCAGATACATTCCGAATGGGGCATTGTACTCAATACATAATTTACAGCTATTGCATTTGTTTTAGCTTCATTAATTTTGTATCCTGAAAAGAACTGAAATGTCCTTTTCTGAATTTATCAAATATAAAATAATACCACCTGCAAATACAACCAGCTTTTTTTGACTACCACAACAATTCTATCCTTGAATTTCTGGATCCCTTGTTTTTTTTTTTTTTTTTTGCCAGTGGTTCTATATATAATGCAAATAACAAAGAAGAAAGAGGACATCCCTGCCTGGTTCCTCTGTTCAAACAGAAATCATCAGAGAGGAACCCACCGTCTTTAATTTTCACCTCCTATCCATCATATATTCTAATCAACTTTATAAATTTATCAGGGAATGCAAATGCTTCCATTGGCCTGCTCAAACTCCCAGCTTACTCTGTCAAATGCTTTCGCTGAATCAAGACCTACCAACAACATTGGTATTTTCTTACATTCTGCTTCTCGCCGGATCATCAGTGTTCTGTTAATGTTGTCAAATGTTTGCCTCCCCTCCACAAAAACACATTGATCCATATCTATCAATGCTGGCATCACTTTTGCCATTCCTTTTTGCCATTATAGACATAAACACTTTATAGTCATGGGTTAGGATTTAAAAGGGCCTGTATGAAGCTGCATCCAATGAGTTTTTACCCTCATTAAGTATTACAGTCACCATCACTTTCTTCCAGGATGCTGGTGCTTCTCCTCCTCTATACTGTTCAACAAAACCTTCCAGATCTTTATCATTTTTTCCCTCCCATCTTCCAAACTTCCACAGGAATCTCATCTATTCCTGGAGACATTCCTATGGATTGGTTATACAATCCATCTCATCTCCTCCTATCCTAACTGTTAGTAATCGAGCCTCATCTACCTTTAACCTAAGCATATTTGATAAATAAATATTTCTTTTAGTACCTTTTCTTATTTTCCGTATTTCTCTGCTTTATACAGGCCTTCATAAAAAATTTGAAATATGTCTAGCAGCTCTACAGGATCTCTTGTTATAGGCTCCTTAAGCTTGGTGACAACCCTTTCTACTTTCTATGGTCTGAGTTGTTGTGCTAAAAAGGTTTTATGCTTTGGAGCTATTATAAAAAAAAAACAACAGTTGTTTAACAGCAATCTTTCTAAACTCATGCATATTATCGAGGTAATCCCTTTTTTCTGTTTAGCATTCTGCAGTTGCTCCTCTTCTTGTTCTGTGAGATTCCACCTATTCTGCAATATTTTAACCTTTGTCAGTCCCTCTAAATAATTTTTGTTACTTAACCATCTCTCTCTTGCTTTTATTTCCACCTTATTTTTAAACTCCACTTTACTTTTCCCACTCCCTAGCTATATTTTCAGCAGAAATTTCTGTTATGTAACAATTCCTGAATAATTTCCATTCCTTAAATGTCTTATTTTTTTTTCATTACCCTGCATTTTTATTTTAGTTGTTATTGGCACGTGATCTGAAATAGTTATTGGATGCATATCAAAACTTTCAATTCAATTCAAATGTTCCTGTAAGATATATGGTCTATGTAGTCTATACCAGTTTTTGTATCAGGGAAAGAGACTTCTTGAGGGGGCTAAATTGTCACCTCATAATCTTTCTTCAGTCAGGCTGTTACCTGCATAGAAGAACAAATGAGTAGTCATCCTATTAGGTGAGAGTTTGTCAAAATTCAGTGCCCCTCCCAACCCTGAGTTCACAACAAACTATGCAGAATTGTTCACAGAGACCCTGTCACACCATTTACATAGCTGTATAGAGGCTGCTGTACCTACCAGAAGGAAGGTCAAAACAAACTCTAAAAATAAACCACAATGGTGGAATCCTAACTTTAATAAAGTTTAAAACAAAAAGAAAAAAGTCATTACTAAAAGCAGGAAGAGCAACTTCCATAATGATAGGAGCTATCTAATTAAACTAATCAAGAAGTTAATAGGGTTAATTAATTCTAACAAGGCCGATTTATGAGGTCAAGATAGCCTCACAGACTAAAATCAACTACAAGGCCTCCTATAGCTATGTCTGAAACTTTAAAGGCAGCACACATCAGTGTACTGAATTGGTGGTCAATGGTGCCACTGTCGCTGAACACAGCGACATAGCAAATTTGCTGGCTGACAAATTCAGCTCAAAATCCAACCCCCATGAAATACCTATTAGCATAACCCCCATATTAACAGGAAGCAGGTCCTGGCAGTACTCACTAAGGCTAACAATACAGCCTCGGTAGGCCCGATAATATCCCTGGATGCCTCTTAAATAGCTTGAAACATGACCTAACAGGACCCCGTGAGTCATTTTTCAACTACAGCCTCAAAATAGGCTTTGTACCATGAGAATGGAGGACTGTAATTGTTATCCCACTTCACAGGGGTGAACCATCAACTAACCCCAGAAACTACAGACATATTAGTCTGACTAGTCTAATATGCAAAGCCATGGAATGAATTATTATGGAAATGACCACCAAAGACATGGGCAACCTTCAGACACTGGACCCAACCCAATTTGCCCTTCTCAAGGGAATGTCATGCCTACTAAACCTGGTTGGCCTTTTTTGAGACGGTCCTTAAGGCAGTGGATGATGGGAAATTGATGCATACCACCTACCTGGACCTGGCTAAAGCATTAGAAACAATATCCCACTTGGATATATTTGATAAACTCACAGAATTGGACACAAACCTCTACATAACTTGCTGAATTATCAGCTGGCCCACAGACAGGACCCAGTAAGTCATGATTGGTGAGACCAGCTTCACTAAGAGACTGGTCATTAGCGGAATATCTCAGGGCTCTGTGCTGGGACAGCTCCTATTTAGCATCTACTTTTTGGAGGTAAAGGTTAATGTCAAGAACCTTTGGCTGACCATGTTCACAGATGACTGCAAATTGGGAGGTATCATAGATTCCTCCCATTACACAAACACCATACAAAAGGGTCTGACACAGACATAAGACTGGTGCCAAATTCACAAATTAAAACTCAATGCCAGTAATGTTTTATAATACCTTTTTGGAAAACTGCCACCCAGACTAATTACTACATCAATAAGACACCCTAAGATTTGACCAGTTAGTCAGAGATCTGGGAACATATGAAAACAGTAATCTGTACTTTGACCAACATGTGGCCAAGTTAGTAAGAAGATCATTCAATGTCTCCCAACTTATAACTAAGGGCATGGCATCCTGGTCCAGAAAAGAAATCGTGTCATTTTATTTGGCCCTTTTCAGACCCATTATTAAGTACAGTGCCCTTTCAGCATGTCCCTGACCAGACACATGCAACAGTTGGACCCATACCTGTCAACCTCTTAGTGCAAGAAATCTGGACAATGCCTGACAAAATTGGGGACAAAGGCCCAAAAATAGTGACAGATTTTAAATATTGCTCTTACAAACTTAGAAAGTTGCTACAGTAACAGGGTTTGTGTTAACATACATTTTCTGAAAGATTTGACATCTGAAACTCAAATATATGTCATTATATAGTGATTTAATTCCTCAGATCATCTCATTGATTTGCCAGAAGACCACAATTGTTATAAGGAACAGACCAAAAATATGAGGCAAAAATGTAGACATTCTGCAAAAATCTGGACAGTTGAAAGGTATGGTTGGAACACCCAAAAAGGTCCCATCCCCTGTGTGGCCTCCATGTCCATGACAGACAGAGACAAAAGTAATGCCCAAACCAAAATACCCCCCCCCCCAAACACACACACATGACCTCTAGTAACTTCCTAACATACCCACCTGACTAAACACCTGTGATGCATAGGGACGGAACTGGGCTGGGTTACATGACTAGGCTTATAAAGGGCCTGGTAGTCATTAGCCCAGTATATACCTAAGACTCTCTAAACATACAAGACATTGTTCATATGAAGACATGGTGACTTTTAGAAAAGATGATTTTTCTTAACCTTAGCCAGACAACTATTACAGTTGTTAATCCTAGAGCTCAGATATAAGTACCTGACAGCAAGATCACTAAAGAAATTCCTGAGGAAAATTGGTCACAGGATTTTGATAAAGAGAGAGACATGGCTTCTTCTGCATGAGATTCGTAAGCCCATAACTCTGATTTAAAGGGTACTTGATTGTTTCCACTTCCTTTGGAGGTAATTTCTTTCAGACTGTTTCTGAGATGAGTGAGCCTTTTTTTTTTTTGTGGAAACAGGTGGACCTTCCGCATGAATTGAGGAGATATATTACAAGTGGATATACCTCAGTCTATACCCAACCCTCCCATTTTGCTAGCCTTAGAAGAAGCCCAGAAAGATGACAGACTGTATAAAGTACTTCTAAATAAGAAAATGTTTTCTCATCTTAGATTTATTCCAGGGGTAATATGTACCTATTTGCCAGCTGACAACAGATTATTTACTACCAACCTTCCCCAGTGGAGAAAGAAGGAAAGATATTGGACAGGTTTAGTAAGAGGATCTTCTCTTTTTCCACATTAGCTTATATCATTTTTAACTACCAGGCACATATGTGGATGTTTATCTTCTTTTGTGCAGACAGTTTGAGGGAAAACTCCATCTCTCTTTTTTCAGAGGATAGCTCCTATCTGAATTCTAGAGTTTCCATCTCAGTGTGTGAATGAGAGGGAGGATAGAGGAATGGTGAGGATACAGGGAGTAGAGGTGGGGAAGGTGAATGAGTTTAAATACTTGTGATCAACAGTTCAGGGTAATGGTGAGTGTGGAAGAGAGGTGAAGAAGAGAGTACAGGCAGGATGGAGTGGGTGGAGAAGAGTGTCAGGAGTGATTTGTGACAGACGAGTACCAGTAAGAGTGAAAGGGAAGGTCTACAAGAGGGTAGTGAGACCAGCTATGTTATATGGGTTGGAGACAGTGGCACTGATAAAAAGGCAGGATTCAGAGCTTGACGTCGCAGAGTTGAAAATGTTAAGATTTGCACTGGGTGTGACGAGGATGGACAGGATTAGGAATTAGTATATTAGAGGGTCAGCCCAGGTTGGAAGGTTTGGAGACGAAGCTAGAGAGGCAAGATTATGTTGGTTTGGACATGTGCTGAGGAGGGATGCAGAGTATATTGGGAAAAAGATGCTAAGAATGAAGCAGCCAGGTAACAGGAAAAGAGGAAGGCCTAAGATAAGGTTTATGGATGTGGTGAGAGAGGACATGCAGGTGATTGGTGTGACAGAGCAAGATGCAGAGGACAGGAAGAAATTGAAACAGTTGATCTCCTGTGGTGACCGCTGATGGGAGCAGCCAAAAGAAGAAGAAGAAGATTCACACAAGAATGGAGCTGTGGGCTACAGATGGCTCACGGTTGCCTCTCAGTCCCTCTGGTGTAGCATGTACAGCCACTAATAACCAAGAGTTAGTTACATCCTCTGCAGTTGTTCAATAGCCCTTACTAGGCAAGGAGAACCACTTTTGTCTCAGGGGAAGTAGTGGATAAAAGTTTAACATAGATTCATAGGTTCATAGGTGTGTACTAGGCTAATGGCCCTGGAGCCTTTACAAGCCTAGCCCATAGGATTACTCTGGTATTGTGCCACTCGACTTTAGTTCCCAGTGCCTCTGTCGCGTAGAGTCACTGGAGTGATCCCTGGGGTGAATTTTCTATTTCCCATTCACTCATCAAGATTTCTCTTGAAGAGGGCCAGTGAAGCATTCCACTTTATATGTAGGGAAGTCTATTCCATAGCATGGGCAGCCTCTGGGTTATGAACCTGTCCTTTCAGCTTGTTCTGTTGATTGTGGTAATAAGGTTGAAGGTGGTAATAAGGTTGAAGTCTCTGGAGCATGTAGTGTGGAAGGATTGGGATTTCTTTAGATGCAGCATTTCTAACAGAGCTGGGTTAGACACAGCTTTGTACGTCAAGCAGAGATTGCCTCTAAGTAGGCGATATGAGACAGGGAATAGTTGGAGTTTTTTGAGTCTGTCCATATAGAACAAGTGTTTAAGTTCTAGCATCCTCTTTGTGAGGTACTTTTGTGGCCTCTTTAGTTGTTGCAGGTGTCTAGTGAGGTACATGCCAAATGGGGCATTGTACTTGATGACTGGCCTAATGAGGGAAGAGTAGAGGGAGACAATGACCTCTTTCTTCCTGGAAGAAAAACACTTAGCAGAGTTAGGTGCTTGTTTCCTGGGGTAGTACCCTGCCATGGGATTGTCTTTTTCCTGGGTGTTTCCCAAGCAGATAAAACCAGTGAGGCTTGTGTCTTCTCCTGTTCTCTGTCTCAAACAGAGAAGACTTACTGGGATATGTAAGGGGAATGTTTCTACTCGTAAGAATGCTGTATGTCAGTTCCCCCATCTATTTTGTCACCAATTCCATGTCAGAATAGCAGGGACTGGAAGGGGCATGTTATTTTTCAGTATTTCTCATTAAGACAGCAAAAGTAAGAGATAAAACCTGAATGAATATCTAACCATTATGGTCAATTCAAATAACTAGTAGAGATGTTTATAAACAAGGTAAGAAAGAGGAAATTATGAAGAAAAACATACTGTGAGTAGACCCAGATGCAGCCATACCTCTCAAGTGGCCATATTTTTAAAGAATGCCTAGATTTTTGCCTCAGAATTTTAGTTTTTTTTTTTTTTTTTTAAATAACATTTATAGATCTGATGTTGCCCTTCTCATTCTTCCTCAGCTTATGAGTCATGGATCAACTCCTCAGATCTACTCAGTCGCATTCTACAGACTTTGGATCCAACTCTTGAGCTCCTCCCCTACCCATAATGCCCTAGTCCATCCCAAATACCTCAGACCATGTTTGCTGCCATCTCACATGGACGTGGATCCTCTGTCTGACAGTTTGTTAAGTGTTTAAGTAGCCATAAATATATTTTTTTGCATATTTTTCTTGTATATCTTATATATTTCTTACACTTAAACTTTTGCTTCTCTCTAGTGTTTTTGGGTTTTCTCCAACAACCTTCCTACTTTAAGAAAGTAGATTTTGTAACTACCACTGTTGTTACCCTTTACCTTTTTAGCAGTGTATTTTTTATTATCATTGTTGATAGTTTTCCTTGCCTTTGTTATAGTTTAAAAAAAAAAAATATATATATATATATATATATATATATATATATATATATATATACATATATATATATATATATATATATATATATATATATATATATTCCCCTACATTTTGCTTCCCTTTCTATAGTTTACAGTGTCTATTATGACTGAAAAGCCAACAGGTTTTTAAAAATAGACTTCCTGTGGGGCAAAATCCCCAATTTGGATGCCCATAGGGAGTGCATTTATTGTTTAGGAGCAGCACACCTGAGTACAAATTGTACCATCTGTACTCCAGGGCTATAGCTAACAGGCATAACCAGGGAGTCCTTAAGGGGTGACTACCACCTTCATCATCTTCTTCCTCAGAGGCTCAACACCCCCGCCAGAAAAATCTTCAAAAGCTCCTTTGGAGCACAAAAAAAAGATCCCCACCAAAGTCTCTGAAGACTTCTTCATCTTCAAAGCCTCTGCAGAAGATATGGAGGTCTTTGGATCCAACTTCATTTGATCCAGAAAAGAAATCTATGAATCCAAAGCTTCAGATGCAGTAGTCATCTCTTGTACACATCTTCTGCAACCCAAGGATCTGAAATCATCAGCTCCAATCTCGGTTATGTCTCAGATGTCGAGAACTCATTCGCCCAAATTTGTGATAGATGCAATATCTCCCTTAGTTCCACTCCTCTTTTATACAAAACCTGAGGAAGTATTCTAGGCCTTAGTCCACCACCTCATGTATCATGTCCTTCAGGAGTGTCTATGAAGTGGAAGTGGATAGGATGATGAGGAAGCTCCTCACAGCTCAGATCCGGATGGGGGTTTATTATTTATTTATTAACATTTGTTGACCGGTTATTCCGTTTCTGTCTCCCATGGGATCCGTAAGCCATCTGTCCACCTCACATACTATTGTATCTCTTTCTCTGATCCATCCTTCCATTTCAGAGCTCCAGGATCCAACAGTACCACTGTTGGAGCCAGAGAGAATCATGTCTTCAACCCCCTCTGTATCCCTGACCAGTTCTGCTCCTGTTCTCCTGGATCAGGATGAATCTTGGATCATGTGCTGCAGACTGTGCTTGGATTAAAACTTCATTTGCACCATTGCTGTTTTCCTTCTCTTTGTGCTGGAGAAATGTTGGTGATTTATATATATATATATATATATATATATATATATATATATATATATATATATATTTTTTTTTTTTTTTTTTTTTTTCTTTGCTCCATTTTGCTACCTCTTCTATAGTTTACAATGTCTATTATGACTGAAAAGCCAACAGGTTTTAAAAAATAGACTTCCTGTGGGACAAAATCCCCAATTTGGATGCCCATAGGGAGTGCATTTATTGTTTAGGATCAGCACACCTGAATATGAATTGTGCCATCTGTACTCTAGGGCTATAGCTGACAGGCATAACGAGAGACTCCTTATGGGGTGACTACCACCTTCATCATCTTCTTACTCAGAGGCTCAACACCTCCCTCCCAGCAAATCTTCAAAAGCTCCTTTGGAGCACAAAAAAAGATCCCCACCAAAGTTTCTGAAGACTTCTTCACCTTCAAAGGCTCTACAGAAGATATGGAGGTCTTCGGATCCAACTTCATTGGATCCAGAGAAGAAATCTTTGAATCCAAAGCTTCAGATCCAGTAATCATCTCTTGTACACATCTTCTGCAATCCAAGGATCTGAAATCATCAGCTCCAATCTTGGTTATGTTTCTTACGTCGAGAACTGTTTCGTCCAAATTCATGATAGATGCTATATCTCCCTTAGTTCCACTCCTCTCTTATATAAAACCTGAGGAAGTATTCCAGGCCTTATTCCACCACCTCATCTATCATGTCCTTCAGGAGTGTTTATGAAGGAGAAGTGGATAGGATGATGACGAAGTTCCTTACAGCTCAGATCCAGATGGGAGTTATTCCGTTTCTGTCTCCCATGGGATCTGTGAGCCCTCCATCCACCTCATATACTATTGTATCTCCTTCTCTGATCCAGCCTTCCATTTCAGAGCTCCAGGATCCAACAGTACCACTGTTGGAGCCACAGAGAATCATGTCTTCAACCCCCACTGTATCCCTGACCAGTTCTGCTCCTGTTCTGTTGGATCAGGATGAATCTTGGAGCCAAAGTGTTGATGTCAGATTCTTAGGACTGGGATTGACTCAGATGGTATCCCAGCCTTCCTTGCCACTTGGAGCCTTGGCATTAGATAGCTCACATCTGGCTCCCTCCTCGAGACATGGATCTGGTCAGACTTGTGGCTTGCCTGTATCAGAGATCTTGGCTGCCATGCAACTGGCCACCACTTCCTTGGGTCCATCAGCCTTTGAGGTTGTGGAGATTTTCTTTCATTCAAGAAATCTGGTATCTCATACCTCATCAGATTGTACACCATATTCCCCTTTGGTTCTGAGCTCTGATCCTCTCAGGTCTATGCCACAGGGACAACCTGTAATAAGTAGTGTCCAGACGGTCCCGATTTAGGAACTACCCCTCTCTTCAGACACCTCTCCAGAACATCCCACTGAAGACAGAACATACAAAAGGAGGCACACAGCTTCCCCCATGGAATCCCTCAGTGAAGATACTGACTTTGATGAAGGGGAAGGGCCCCCAGATCACCACCTAATGATGTCTCCTTTGGAGATATTTTGGAAATCCTTAAGCGAAAATGTGGCTGGTCCTCAGATAGCTCATCCCCCTGAGGAGTTAGTATTCTTGGAAGCTTTTGGTTCTGGCTCATCTATGTCTTGATTGACTCTCCCAGATGATGAGCTTATCAATATAGTCTCTCACTGGGCATGGACGGAACCAAACTCTGTTGAACCTATCCCTCATTGACTGGACAGAATTTTAGTCCTTCTGTAAGATACACCACATTGGAGCACATGTGTCCAATCAATGTGATGGCTTGAGGTGGCAGCCACCAAGGAGGAGCTCACAGAACCTAGCTCCTCTGTACATCCCCCAAAAGGGAGTCTAGGATGCTGGACAGATTTGGAAAGCACCTATTTGCATCAGTGACCTTTGCCTTGCAGGCTCTGAACTATTTGGCACACTTTAGAAGACTACAGAGGGATTTGACTAAGGAATTCTCAAAATCTCTCTCAGGTGTCTATATCTCCAGAGGATTACAAGACAACATCCTTGCAGCTAGCCACTCTTAGCTATAATGAATGCATCCATGATGCTAATTTTGCAAGTCACAGAAGGTACCTCATGGGCTGCTGGTTTCGGAATTGCCATAAGGAGACATACCTGGATGCAGCCATGTAATTTTGTAGAACCTTTCTAGTCTTCTTTTATCAGTGCTTCCTTTGATGGGACTTACTTGTTTGACCTTTTTGTGAAAAGAAATGCTTTCCCACAGTGAACAGGAAGGAAAGACCCTGTCTGCTGTAGGTATTCACTTTTCTACTCCTCAATGATCTTTCTCAAGGAATCAAAACAGGAGGCAATAAAATGTGGTTCTGCAAAATCAGAGATTCTAAGACTCTGGATAGACCCTTTCAGTGTTCCTGAAGTGCTGCCCAACTGCTTGCCTCTGGAGACAGTCTGGGGACATTTATCCTTGCACCCAGACATCTAGGCTACTTTAACAAAAGATTCTCGGGTGCTAAACATAATATCCAAAAGTTACTTTATACCATTTCCCAACCACCACCCCCAAGAGAAACAAGCTTCCCAACATTCTATCCAGTCGTAGAGAAGCTGTAGCTGAAGAAATTCAGAAGCTGTTAGACAAAAGAATCATCCAGGAGGTCCCACCAAACCAGAGAGGATTCAGAATTTACTTCAGGTTGTTTTTGTGCCAAAAAAGACAAGGGACCTGAGACAGACTTTGGATCTAAGCAAGCTAAATCAATATGCAAGAAAGTCAAAGTTCTGAATGGACATGGTTTAGTCCATCCTACCTCTTTTATACATTGATGATTGGATGTGCTCAAGCAATCTTCAGGATGCATACTATCACATCAAAACAGACAACTGATCCAGAAGATACCTGTACTTTCAGCTGGGAGACAGTGACTATCAATTCAGAGCCCTGCCCTTTGGACTCACTACAGCACCCAGAGTATTCACAAAATGTATGGCAGTGGTAACAGCTCCACTTGCATGGATTCCAGCTGAAGACAACGGACTCATCATTGCTCCAGCCAAGCATCTAATTGAACAGATCAGGGACTACCTGCTCCAAATTTGCCAGTCTTTAGTCATTACAGTCAACATGCCCAAATTAAAGCTACTACAGGTTCAGAACCTGGAGTTCATTAGTGCTCATCTGAATCCTATAAGTCAGACTGCTTCTCTACCCCAGCACCATGTGACCACAATCAAGTTTCAGATTCAACAAATCATTTTGCATTTTGCTCATCCCACCAGATTAGTTTTTCAGGTTCTGGGGTCCATGGCAGCATCTATAGTATTAGTCACCTTAGCATGTTATTATATGTGCATTCTGCAATGGACTCTAGCTGTTCAGTGCTCTATTTTTCAACAGCCTCTTTCCTATCTGGTCAGACTCAGGTATGAAGATATCATCTTCAATGGTGGATCCATTTGGTGGATCCATTAGGATGAGACTCTCATAGGTCACCCCTTTGTTCCATCTCTCCCTGCAGCCACAGTAACCACAGATGCCTTCCAACTTGCATGGGGGGCATTTTTTGGAAGAATGGTCCAAGGCATGTGGTTCCCCCTATGAGACCAATTTGCATATCAATGTCCTAGAGATGACAGCAGTCCTTTAGGCATTGCAGGCTTTTTAAGATGCTCTCCCTCTAGAGTCTATTGTGATTCAAACAGACAAAATGTCTGTAGTCTGGTATATCAACAAATAAGGTGGAACTCTATCTTAGCCCCTCTGTTGAGAAGCTATAAGAGTGTGGCAATGGCCAATCTACTCCAACTGTTTTCTAGTGGCAATGCACATCCCAGGGAAATCCAGTGTACTAGTGGACAAACCCAGCAGGGTCATTCTAATGCCTCATGAGAGGTCTCTCAATCAGTTAGTGGAAGAGGAAATTTTCTGTCATTGGGGCCAACCTTATTGTGGCCTTTCTGTCTCGCCCCACAACAACAAATGCAACAGGTACTTTACCCTAATCCTCCCTGGAGTGGGAGTCACCAAGAGATGCTCTAGGTTATGTTTGGCTCTGTCTCCTTTATGCTTATCCACCAGAACCTCTAATTCCAAAATTCTTACAGAAAGTCAACCAGTTGAAGAGCTTGGCTATCCTCATTGCCTCCTTCTGGCCTTGCCAGGTCTAGTCCCCCTTCCTTTGGTCCCATCTTCTTTATCTTCCTTGTATTCTGGACCCCAGTCCAGACCTCCGGTATCATCCCTCAGGGATAAACCATCCCAGTATTCAAGCCCTCAAATTAACTACATGGTTTCTCCAATTCCATTGATAGCTAGACAGCCAAGGCTCTTTTCCCCGGTTCATAATATTTTTTTGTCATCACAGAAAGTTTCCACTAAGAGGGTTTACAAGAGCAAGTGTAAAATATTTTCAATTTGGTCCCTAAAAAAATTATGTTGATCCCTTTACTGCCCCTAATTTTTCTGTATTGGAGTTCTCTTTTTAAAGAAGGTGGGAGTTTTTCCGCAATCAAGTAAAGTTGGCAGCCATATCAAACTTTCACTCTGGCGATAATGCTTCTTGCCTGGCTGTTTCCATGTTATGTAAAGCTTTTCTGAAGGATGCTTTTCTGCTCAGACCCCTCCCCAAAGTGAAAAATCCGTCACTTCCCTTGGACTTGACAGTAGTACTGCAAGGCTTAACCCAACAACCCTTTAAACCTTCAGCAAAAATGGACTTAAAAATTCCTGTCTCGGAAAACATGTCTTTTTACTTGCTATTAATTCTGCTAAAGAATTTCCAAATCCCAAGCTCTTTAATAGTTACATTGTTTTTTCATAAAGACAGGGTTACCTTACAAACCAATCCTACCTTTCTACCATAAGTGGCATCTGAATCGAATATAAATCAAACCATTAATTTATAGGTTCATAGGTTAGTACTAAGCTAACTGCCCTTGCGAGCCATTTTAAGCCTAGCCAATTATCCCTTGTGAGACTCGAACCCTGCACCTTGTGTTTGTAAGGCAATTTATCAGCATTCCTTCCAAAATTTTCAAACAAGGGTGAATGCATGGTAGGTCTGTTAGATATACACAGACAACTACATTTCTATTTGCACAAAACAAAAGAGTTAAGAAAAGTGGACCAGCTGTTTATCTCCTTTTCAACTAGTTAGATGGGCTCTCCAATTTCAAAAGTTACATTGACCAAATGGATAACTAATTGCATTTCCTGGATTTATTCTCAACAAGGCCTCTGCCAAAACTACCTAAGGTCCTTTCAACTAGATCCATGGCTACCTCATCTGCCCTTCTGGTGTACAACTTCCATTGATGATATCTGTGCAGCAGCCACTTGGTCTAAGGCTCATACCTTTATTAGTCATTACAAGTTGGACTTAATTTCCAGAAGAGGAGCTGCCTTTCCTTTAACAGTTCTCTGGAATATCCTTCCATGAGGGCCACCCAAAATTTGTGTAGCTGGGGACTCTGTCCCATAAGTTCAGGAAGAATGAAAAGGACAGCATCAGATATTTAAGTTATAAGGTAGCGTTGTCGCCTCACAGCAAGACGTTGTCCCATTCGATTCATAGCTAGAGCATCTTCTGTGTGGAGGCATGCATGTATGAGCGTACCTTCGTTGACGGTTGTGCGTCAGGGCTGGTAACTCGGCACGTAAAAATCCACTACCAAACAACAACAACTGGGTATCTATGTTGTCCATTGTCATTCTTCCTCAACTCCCCTCCCTACTTCCTCTTACTGTTATCTTATGGACTATCGTATGGACTTACCTGATGGAATTTTGGAACCTGTAGTTCTGGGTTTCAGCTCTGCTCTAATTTTCCCTTCTCCTCTTCTATTATATACTGAAACCTTTATGGCAGCAACTTGATATGAGATACTGGAGATGGACTAGGGTATTATGGGTAGAAGGAGGAACTCGAAAGTTGGATCCGAAGTCTGTAGAATACGGTGTAGTCAGATCCGAAGACTGGATCCGTAACCCATAAGCTGAGTAAGAATGAAAATGGACAACACAGATGCCTAGTTATGGTGAGTGTATAACTTTTGGTTTCTGAAAAATCATTGAAAACGGAAGTCACTAAATGACAAATATTCGAGTTTCAGACTTTATAGCCTTTAGAAAATGCATGCTAACACAAATCTTTTATATGAGTAATATTTAAAATCTGTCCCTATTTTTAGGTCCTTATCCCTCATTATTCTTAGCCTAGTCCAGAATTCTAGTGCTAAGAGGTTAATAAGTAAGAAAATGTCTGTGAAAAGACTAAACAACATAAGCATTATGTCTCTTTTGCTTGATAAAAACAAAACAAGTAAAAAAAATACACAGTTTTCAACTTTCAGAATTAGGGCAAAACAAAAATAATCAGTGGAAAATGTTCCAAAGTGAGGGACATTTTTTTTATAAAACAATGCTTAAAATGTCTCAAAACCATCAAATCTGAGGAGGGATAGAGCAAAATGTTGAAGCAAAATCAAGACACCCACAGAAAAGAGAAAATATGGGTAAATTTGTAGTTAATACACACTTTATATATGAAACAGAGTAAGTCAACATTTGAAAATGAAATTACGTCACAGAGATAATCAGTAACAACTGCAGCTGGTAAACAAGTTAAATACAGTACTAAAGTAGTAGTTTATTGCAACTATAACAGGAATCTAAGGAAATATTTTTTGACCTAACATCTCAGGTCATTTGCTGTTTTTCTTTTTTTTCACAGAATGGAACTGACCATTTATAAATCGTCCTGCATAAAGAGGGACGGGTGGTAAGCATTGTTTTATACATTATCAGCACTTAAAGTTGTAAGTTCAGTATTCAAAGGCTGCAGTATGGTTGGTTGATGCTATTTGTCTGTAGGTGCCTACTTCTGTGGAATTATAAATGTAGCTCAACATGTTATGGCACTGCATTCAGTGTGTGTCTTATGATGCCAGTGGGTTCAATTCCTCCTTGGTAGACTATTTTGACATCACTGCTGTTTGGCCTTCATGTTTGTTGTACTTTAGGGTAAGACAGATACAACACACAATGGGAAAATGTGTGAGCTAAAATTTTCATTTGATCGATATATTCCCAGTTTTCTCAATATGCCTGGTCTGATGAAATTACTATATGTTTAACTGCAACCTTCAGGCAGATTGTACAAGTAGTTCAGCACATTGAGCTTTAAACTTATAAACAGTATATGCTGATTGCTGTGGGTTTGAATATCCTCCCTTGCTTGAAATTTCAAGTCTGTTTGTTGTCATTCTGAGTAAAATACCACAACATTGTCATGTACAAACTTGGTTGAGCTGCAATTTTTCTCCTTAATTCTTCACTTATCTTACACAAACCATTACAGTGCATTTAGCTGAAGGCTTTACTTGAATTATACAAGTAGCTCAGTAATTAATGCATTGCCTTTCAGTCTGCATGTGATAATGGCTGCGGTTATGCCATCATTCTTACTTTGGGGTTGTTCTTTCAACTGTAGTGCTTGTAATGCTGCAAGTCCAAAGCAAGTATGAACCCCATTTTTTCTTTGTACATACACGCCTGCATTACACATACCATTAGTGTGTGTTTAACTGCAGCCTCCAGTGTACTGGCAGAAATAGCAACGCACATTCAACCCTGTTCTTCTGCATTGTTTGTTGGGATGGCCCCAGTTCAATTCCCCCATGGGCTGTATAAAACAACATAATCGTTACTTTGGGGTAGCTGTTTCTTGTTCACGCAATTATACTACATGTAATGTAGTCAAAGTAAGGATATATCTTAGCTGGATTTTATCATTGCATCTCTACTTCTCTCCCCCAATTGCTTTATTGCTATCCTTTCTATTATATACATTACTTTGTGCTTCTTTTTTATTTTATTTTTCTCTATTAATTTTACAGTTATATACAGCAGCATTCAGACCTGCACCCATTCCACATACAAGGCTTGTTAGCCCACCACCAGTGGCAACACCAGCATAACCAGAGACCCCCACATTGGTGTTCTACACTGACACAGTCACATCCACACCTTCTGCGACACCTACACTAAACAGTGCTGCTCTTTACCCAGCCAGTACAGTGACAGGGGAGGTGACACCTTTGTCAACTGGAAGACAAAGTGGGGGGGGGGGCTCAAACAGAACGTTGGATGCCCACTTTGTCTGGTTAGAGAACTTCCTCCATCAAATCACTGAGTTGCATACCTGACCTTCACTAGCTCCACCACCTGAGCCAGGACCCAGTGATGAGGAAAGCCAGGGTAGCAAACAAGCTCCCACTGGCAGGAAGTGCTACTGTGGAACCCATCTTATCCCTCATCCTGGTGTTCCCCTCTCTTTTGTGTTTATGCCAGCCTGTTGTTCAATCCTCCAGTCACCATTGTCTTGTCTGTGTGCTTAATGTCTCTTTTTTCATTGTGTTCTCCTTCCTACATTGTGTCACCCCATCAGCCTTGTTTGTCTTGTCTTTGTGTGCCCCAGTTACCTACCCTAACTCTTTTATCATCCCTTTATTCCCTTTTACAACCTTCCTCAAGTTATCTTCTCTTTCTCACATAAATATAAATTATATCACCAAATACTGAAGACTTGAAACAGCTAATGGAAAAACAGCCATCAAATGACAGAAAGCTACAAAAAACAAAACCCAGATTGCACAAAAGCAAGGTAAGAGCAAATTCCTAGCCCTTATGCAACACTATCTTGCATAAAAATCAGCCAGAGGTTGAAGCAAAATACAACATTCACCTTTCTCAGCATTCACTGTTAGTAGCCAGCACAAAAAGTGTCCAGCCATCTGAGCATTACCTGTCGTGAACTGTAACCATGTAAACATCAAATGGGTGCCTGACCGTTCCCCCCAAAAATACCCACCTCCATCTTAGTAATTCCCTAATTTTTCACTTTTATGTTCTACCTTCTGCATCCTTTCCCCTTTTCGTCACGTTCTTGTATTTCCGTTTCCAACCTTTATTTTGGTCAAACAATAGATCAGCACACACGAATCATGGCCCCTTAAGTCTTCCATATTACTTCTCTTTTATGCTGCTACATTGCACATTATATCAAGCAGACCCTCATCAAGGTGCAAGTGCTACTAACCTGTGCTGCTTCTACTGCTGTATCCCTGTAGCTGCAAACCAAAGCCACACAATTTTCTCACAGTACTTGCTGCAGTCATGATCCAGATATTTACTGTGTTCATGTCCTGGCACCATTTCTCCTGTATTCATTCCTAATGAGCATTGGGTCTTGTCATGCAAGCAAGGTAAAAAGTGATGGGGTGCCCAGTACCACCTCCCAGGGATAATCATTCTAGGGGATTTCAACTTTTATTTCCAAGGATTCTGTGCAAATACCATATCCCATTTCCCTGGCAACAATAACCTTATATAGGTTCATAGGTGTTTACTAGGCTAATGACCGCAAGGGAATTTTCTAAGCCAAATCCAGGAATCTCTGTGCCTGTATGTTTGGTGTCATATAGCATTCCCAGTTAAAGTCACCCATGAATATGGTATTGGGTTGGATGGTGAGTTTTTCCAATAAGTTTAAATACATGGTATGGGTTTCCTGGGCCATAGAGGGTGACGTATAGCTTGCAAGGAAGTGGTTTTGGATTTTCCCTATGCCTATGGTGATTTAAATATGGAGAGCTCAAGTACATTGTCCTATTTGACCAGACTTGAGGTATACTTATTTTTATTGTAAATCAAGACACTTCCACCTTTAGTACCTGTCTATGTAGAAGCTGGTCTAAATGTGTGGAGGACATTATAACCTTGTACTGTCGGTGTGCTCTCTGCGGCTTTAAACGATTTCTCAGTGAATGCACAGACATTAGCATTCTCTAGGATGAAGAGAGCTTCAAGGGAGTGGAGTTTTTTATTTAGATTCCTAGCACTGAAGAGTAATACCTTTAGATTTTCTTGGTTTTGATTTGCTACGTTGGAAGTACTTTCAGTTCAGCATTGCATGAACAAAGGCACTATGGGGAAGGCAATGTTTTAGTGAATATTTGAAAGCCTAGAGTGGAGAGGTGTAGACCATCCCTCGCAAAGCAGCGTGGTCTGTTGACCATCTCCTTCCACGCTGACAAATATTGCACCTCCTTACAATGACACCAGAAACTAAGCCAAAAGTCAGTCATCTTTTCTTCATATTGTGACATCATCCTCAGAGAAGGTAAAATGCTACTGTATGCTAGGGCTCATACCAGCCTGGTCACTCCTTGCTAAACATCTTTATGAAATCACATTTTAAACAATGACATAGGTATACATACATTAACAGAAAACAAAACATAGTAACATTTTCAGCATTATTTTAAGACAGTATACATAAGAACACCTGAAAGAATAATTTATAACCATTTTTTCTGCAGCATTTTTAACAAATTACTCTATAGAGAAGTTTTAAACTCTGCCAACTCACTATATTCCCAAAAATGCATCTCCAGTTACCTTTCACTTCCTCTACCATTTGCTATCTACCTGAGGAAAATTTCTTTTAAGTCAGATGGAGGTATAAAAAATATATGCAAACACTTCCAACAAAAATCCTAAACTTTCTTGCCTTTGTTGCATATGGGGAGGCCTTATAGTTGTCCTCTCATTGTTCCTTTGTAAATTGTCTTTACAATCTGTCTTCTCAATCTTTTCTAACCTCCACTGACTGATTCTTGTAGTTATCATGCACTATTTTATCTTCTTCTTCTTCTTCTTTCAGCTGTTCCCATTAGGGGTCACCACAGCGGATCATCTGTTTCCATTTCTTCCTGTCCTCTGCATCTTGCTCTGTCACACCAACCACCTGCATTTCATCTCTCACCACATCCATAAACCTTATCTTAGGCCTTCCTCTTTTCCTGTTACCTGGTAACTTCATCCTTAGCATCTTTTTCCCAATATGCTCTGCATCCCTCCTCAGCACATGTCCAAACCAACGTAATCCTGCCTCTCTGGCTTTGTCTCCAAACCTTACAACCCGGGCTGACCCTCTAATATACTTATTCCTAATCCTGTCCATCCTCGTCACACCCAGTGCAAATCTTAACATCTGAACACAAAAGGCTGAAGACCACAAATGCCACTGCACCAGAAGAACGATGAAGCTGTATCGTAAAAAACACTTTAATGGATAATAGAAATAAAAAAAAAACACACAGATAAAAGTAAAGCACTTTTCCTCCCACTTAGTTGTGGGACATCTTCAGACAAAGAACCATACAACAACTACAGATATATATCCTGGTGGGGTGGTGCCACAATTACAAACACCACAGCTGAACTTAATACTAATTAAGTGTTAAGTAGTTTAAACTATTAAAGAAACTGTGTTTGCTGTGAAACATTGAATATCATGCTTATCTGACAACAACTGAACAAGTCGGAGACATTTAAATGTTAGAAATTGTAAAATATTAAGAACTTTTTAAAAAAACATTTTAAAATCTTTTTTAAAACATGTATATACTTAACGATATTGGGTCCTTAGTAATGAGATACAAATCCAATAAATACATATGAAATATATAATATAAAATGCAGGTATTTAACGTAAGCAAAATCCTGTTGTCAAACAATAGCTTACTATAGAAAAACTCATGAATCTAGCATGTATACCATGTGAAAAAGGGAAGGGGAAAAAAGGGGCAAAAAACACAATTCAAATGCCACAACTAATTTAAACAAATAATAGTTTGACCCAATAAAGAACTTTCTTACCATAAAGGTAGTCTAACCAGGTACTAGTCTAATTTGAACCAAAACCATGAATGGAATAAATATTAAAACAATTTGTTAAGAATATTGCAAACTATGATATGTGCTTTGCATACATTGAGGGAGATAAGTCTATAGTAGTGGAACTAGATGATCCAAGGAATGCATCCGAACCATGTATATAAACAATGTGTAAAGACCGTATCAAGCAAGCAAATCTTAACATCTTCAACTCTGCCACGTCACACTCTGACTCCTGCCTTTTTGTCAATGCCACTGTCTCCAACCCATATAACATAGCTTGTTTCACTACCCTCTTGTAGACCTTCCCTTTCACTCTTACTGGTACTCGTCTGTCACAAATCACTCCTGACACTCTTCTCCACCCACTCTATCCTGCCTGTACACTCTTCTTCACCTCTCTTCCACACTCACCATTACTCTGAACTGTTGATCACAAGTATTTAAACTCATCTACCTTCACCACCTCTACTCCCTGCATCCTCACCATTCCTCTATCCTCCCTCTCATTCACACACATATATTCTGTCTTAGTCCTGCTGACCTTCATTCCTCTTCTCTCTAGAGCATATCTCCACCTCTCCAGGGTCTCCTCCACCTGTTCCCTACTCTCACTACAGATCACAATGTCATCTGCAAACATCATAGTCCACGGGGACTCCTGACTGATCTCGTCTGTCAACCTGTCCATCACCATTGCAAATAAGAAAGGGCTATATATGGCCTACTAATTATCTTTTTTTAAGCAGTGTCTGTATAGATACAACTAAAAACTTTACAAAAGCTGGTCTATCACTTAGCACTCCATTATCCCTTTCCCTTCACCTAAGGTCTGTCAGTCCCTGGTAGGGGAGACAGTCTTCAACCTGCAGTCCAAACCTCTTGAAGTCATCCATATGGTTAAACTTTGCTATCTCCATCCCAGTGTTGGTGTACTTTTTAGAACATGTTCTAACATTTTATGAATCTAATGTTTTGTATGGTTGTTACTATTCTCCTTAAGGACCTGTATTCGAAATCCTACACTATCCTTTTTTCTTGAATGCTCTCCTGTTTGCTATCTACTTTCCTGAAGTACAGGCAAACAATGAAGGTCTTTGGCTAACGAAGTTCGCAGATGAATGCAAACTAGGAGCCATAATTGAAACTCCTAACGATGTGGACATCCTACAAAAGGGACTCGCTGAGACAGATGCCTGGTGTCAAAGCCATGACCTCATGTGCAATGCCAAAAAGTGCATTGCCATCCCCTTTGGTAAAAACTCTGTACCCATAAGCTACCACATAGGTGGTAGTCTTCTTAACACCGAATGTGTGATGATACCTTGGGACACAGGTGGACTGTAGTCTCTCCTTTTATAATAACATTGCTACAGTAGTCAGGAAATCCTTCTACTTGGCACACCTCATCACAAAAGGTTTCTCATCCAGGAAAAAAAGAGGTCATTTTTCCCCTCTACTTGTCACTCATTAGACCCATTATATAGTACAATGCCCCTTTTGGTATGTACCTCACAAGGCATCTACAACAACTGGAAAGGCTGCAGAAATACCTCACAAAGAGGATGTCTGGCCTCAAACAGATGCCCTATGCAGACCATCTCTAAAAACTCCAGCTTTATTCCTTCGCATATCGACTACACAGAGGTGATCTCTGCCTAACATACAAAGCTATGTCAAACCCAGAGCTGTTGGACATGCTCCACTTAAAGAAATCCCTCCGAGCTACATGCTCTAGGGACCTAAACCTTGTCATCACAATAAACAGAACATGCTGGAGGGAAAGCTTCCTGTCCCAGAGACTTCCCATACTCTGGAATAAACTACCTATTTATATCAAACAAAGCTCATCATTAGCACTCTTCAAGAAAAATCTTGATTCTTATGGACTCTCCTAGCTATTGCAAGGAAGAACATTACATCAAACTGGAAATCCAAAGCTTCTCCAACTTTTAAGCAATTCATGAATATGGTGTCAGCAGTATCGCAATTGGAAATGAACACTATTAAAGGAAGAACTGAAAGAACTACATCATTATACGTAGCATGGCAAAAAGTAACTGAAATACTGGAGAATAATGACTGCAGCAGATTATAATCATGAAACAATTGTACAGAAAGTCAATTATATGTCAACAATAGACACCCTTGTAAATACTTTATTTTGGTTTTAATGTTTAGAGGTTTTAGCCTACCTTTTTAAATAATTTGTAAATACTTCATTGTCATAAATAACCTGCATTCATGTTTTCTTGTTTTTGGAAATGAATAAAAATATTTAAAAAAAAAAAAAAGAAAAATCTTGATGATTGGATGGGAAATAGGAAATTCACCCCAGGGATCACCTCTGTGGCTCTGCTCGATAGGGGCACAGGAAAATAATTTTCTTGGGTAGCGAAAGCCAGGGTACCTTTTTGGCTAGGCTTGTATAGGCCCTAGGGCTGATACCCTAGTACCTACCTATGAACCTATGCCCCTCCCTCAATGGCTCATAAACCTTATCCCATTCCATTTTAATTTATAACCTTTTGCTTGTTTTATGTATCTAAACATTAACAATGTATATCTAAAGTGTCCTTTCAAATCAGGTAATTCCGAACCAACTTATCCCACTTTATGCTTGCCCTCTTCCCTTCCCAAATAAATTCCTTCAACTCTATCACCCACAATTTCTTCTCTGATTGATAAAAATATGGTTGACCTGCATATAAAACTAAAGGGACTAAAAACATTTTCACTGCTTGTATCTTACCATCCATATGCATAATAAAGAGCTTCCAGTTTCTCAGTTTGTATTATCTTTTTAGTCTTTTTCCACATATCCTCAAACTGCCATTTTCAGAATCCTTTTACTCCATAAACTCAGTGCATCTTAATCTTCTTCTTCTTCTTTCGGCTGCTCCCATTAGGGGTTGCAACAGCAGATCAACTGTTTCCATTTCTGCCTGTCCTCTGTATCTTGCTCTGTCACACCAACCACCTGCATGTCCTCTCTCACCATATCCATAAACCTTATCTTAGGCCTTCCTCTTTTCCTGTTACTTGGCAGCTTCACCCTTAGCATATTTTTCCCAATATACTCTGCATCCCTCCTCAGCACATGTCCAAACCAACGTAATCTTGCCTCTCTGGCTTGTCTCCAAACCTTCCAACCTGGGCTGTCCCTCTAATATACTTATTCCTAATCCTGTCCATCCTCGTCACAACCAGTGCAAATCTTAACATCTTCAACTCTGCCGCGTCAAGCTCTGACTCCTGCATTTTTGTCAGTGCCACTGTCTCCAACCCATATAAAATAGCTGGTCTCAGTACCCTCTTGTAGACCTTCCCTTTCACTATTACTGGTACTCGTCGGTCACAAATCACTCCTGACACTCTTCTCCACCCACTCCATCCTGCCTGTACTCTCTTCTTCACCTCTCTTCCACACTCACCATTACTCTGAACTGTTGATCCCAAGTACTTAAACTCATTCAACTTTGCCACCTCTACTCCCTGCATTCTCACCATTCCTCAGAGCTGATCCTTGATGTAATCCCACCTCCACCTAAAACGCATCCGTCACTCCCACTGCAGACCTTAATATGCTACTATAAACAAGGGTATTGCTGAACCAATTCATATGTGGGTACATAGTTTATCGCTACAATCTCTGTTTTATTTTCATTAATTTTATATCCCCGAAAAGAACAGTTTCAAAATACTCCACAACAGTAAAATGTTTATCAAGAAGAAAATAATATCGCCTGCAAATAATGCTAACTTTTCTTGATTACCACAACTTTTATACCCCTGAATTTGATAGTCGTTTATTTTCTTTGGCAATGCTCTAAATATAAAGCAAAGGTTGGCGTAATGGTTAAGGTGCTTGCCATGGAAACACAAGGTGCAGGGTTTGATTCTGACATGGGGTAATTGGTTAGGCTTAAAATGGCCCATAAGGGCAGTTAGCCTAGTACTAACCTATGAACCTAAATAAAAAAGAGGAAAGAGGACACTCCTGTCTGGTTCCTTACTCAGACACAGCTTGTTGGACAGGACGAAGCTTCACATCATAATTTCTGACTTTGACTCTATCTTCCTAATTAACCCCATGTTTTCCATCAGGGAAAAATGCTGACTTTGCCCTACTCATGAAATCTAATCTGATTCTATTAAGTGCTTCCTCTGCATCAAGACTAATCATCAACATCAGTATTTTCTTACATTCTGCTTCCCACTGCATATTCATTCTATTAATGCTCCTGCTAGCCTCCCCTCCACAAAATCACATTGATTCTTATTGATCAGTTTTGGCTACAACTTTGCCATTCATTTGGCTAGTATAGAAATAAACACTTTATAAACCAAATATAATTGATAATTAAAATCAGACTCTTATTTTGATAGTGACTGATTCAGCATGCCGTCTTTGATTTACACTCTGCAAATAATGCATGTATATATTGTGTTTGGTCAGTCACTCTGCATATTTTATCATTTATCTATTGCCTTTATAACCTTGATCCAACCACAATATTCACTTTGCATATAATATATGTATATATAGTATTTTGTCATTCACTTTTTATATAATAAAATGTATCTTTTGCTTTTACTCCAGGCTTAAACTTGAAATAGGTCCATTGGGATCAGTGTTCTACCCTAGTTAACAAATTCAAAATAGAAAAAAAAAAATAATAATAATCATGCTTTAAAATTTAAATGAGTCCATATGAAGCATGGTCTGAAGGTTCTTTACCTTCTTTGGTAATACAGCTGCCACAGCTTTCTTCCAAGATACTGCTGCTTCCCCTACTTTTAAAATCCTGTTTAACAAATCCTTCCAGATACTTATCACTTGTTTCCCTTCCAACTCCCACAGGAATACCACTCATTTCTAGAAATGTCCCTGTTAGTTTATTATACAGCTCAGTCTTTATATCATCTCTTTATATCTTAGCTATTAATTGCTGAGTCCCCATCTTCCTCCAACTCTGGCATAATTAAGTGTTCCATAAACATTTTCATTTGTGCCTTTTGTTGGTTTCTACAATCCAGTGTTCTATACAAAATTTCATAAAATTTCAAAATATATCTTAATACATCTACAGGATCTCTGGCCATTGTTCTTATCATAGGTTCCTTATGCTTCACATGGATGGAGAGTCTGTTCCAGAGAAGAGGTAGTCTTTGGGATACATACCTGTTTTTATTTAGATTACAAGTAAGGTTTAAGCCTTTAGAATGGGTAATTCTGGTGTTGTTTGTTTTGCGGATAAGCAGTATGTCTACTAGGGTGGGATCTGACAATGTCTTGTATGCCAGGCATAGATCTCCTTTCAACTACCTGTAGGAGACAGAATACAGGGATAGGGCCGTGAAGCGGTCTGCATAGGACAGGTTACTTACACCCTGTATTCTTTTAGCAAGAAAGCACTGTGGACATTCCAACTGTTGGATGTTCCTGGTTAGATACACAGCAAAGGGGGCACTGTACTCAATGATAGGTCTGATGAATACTGAATACAGCGGAACAATGATTTCCTTGTACCTAAATGCCATACATTTGTTTACAAGCTGTACAACATAGAATGACTGCCTCACTACTGTAGACACATGATGTTCAAAGGCCGGATTACTGTCTATGTGTATCCCCAACTTCCAGACTATTGGGTCATCTCTTAGGGGTGTGTTGTCAATATGATAGTTACCAGGGGTAGATGACTTCCTGAAGGATCCTATTATACATTTATTCGCATTTAGTTTTAGTCCATGGCTCTGGTGCAATTTATTTGTCTGTATCAGCCCTTCCTGGAGAACATTTGGGTCGGTGGGGATTTCTATGACTACTTCTAATTTGTAGTCATCTGAAAATTTAGTCAGCCCAAGGCCCTTGACATTGGCCTTGACTTCAGACAAAGTAAATGTCAAAAAGGGGCAGTCTCAGGACTGATCCCTGGGTGAATCTGTTTGTGACTGGGCTCTTTGTAGAGGTGGGCTCCCCATTTCTAACTTCCTGGGTCTTGTCTGTGTGCCAGTTGGCTACCCACCAGGTGACATTAGGGTTTCTACCTACCCTCCAGAGTTTGTCAACAATGCCTGAATGAAGTATTGTGTTGAATGCATTGGCCAGGTCAAGGTAGGCAGTGTGAACTGTTTTGCTCTCATCCATTGCTTTGGTGACCTCAAAAAAGTCCAACAGGTTAAGCAGGCACGGCCTGGTCTCGATGAAACCAAATTGGGTTGGGTCCAGTGTCTGGATGTTTCCTATGTCATCGGTAATCACTTCCATGATACTTCTTTCCATGGCTTTGCAAATGAGACTAGTGAGACTTATGGGTCTGTAGTTTCCAGGGTCTGTAGACCACCCCCAACTTTGTGCAGGGGGATGAATGTAGCTGTTCTCTATTTTTGAAGCATGAAGCCTATTTGGAGGCCACAATTAAACAGCAATTCCAGAAGGTCTGATAGGTCATGTTTCATGCTATTTAGAAGGCATCCTGGCATGTTGTCTGGGCCTATTGCAATGTTCTTGGCCTTAGAGAGAACATTAACGGCCTCTTCCCTAGAGATAGCAGAGGTAGTTATATCTGATGGCATTTCCTGACGGAAGGTTGAAGGAGCAGAGGGGTAAATTTGGAGCTAAAATTTGTCAGCCATTGGGTTTGCTACATCTTCTGGCCCAGTATAGGCGGTTCCAGTAACAATGAGCTCTGCACAAAATTATGTAGTACCTTTGAGGTTGCGGATATAGATAAAGAATGCCTTGTGGTTATCCTTGGCCTGGAAGGCTAAGTTTACCTCAGATTTGGCTTTAGTGGACTTGATTTATCCTCTGTTTAGTTTCAGGAGAATGCAGTTACACTGCTGTGTGCTACACTTCCTAATTTTTGCCTTGATTTTCTTCCTTCTGTTATACAGCCTACACCAGGGTAGCTTGTTTTTTGAGTTAGTTCTGTACTTCTTCCTGATCGGTACAGCTGCCCCTCTGCAGCTATTGATATGCTTGTATAGGGTTTCTGTGAAATTTCCACATAGGCAGCAATGTTCTCAGGATTTACGGGGGCTTCAAATTTAGAGAGGTTATCTCTTAACGGTAGGAAGTTATTCTTAGAGTAGTTCCTGAATATTTCAGGGTTAGCTGGGACTCCAGGTTTTATTTTTACTTCAAAGGAGACAGCCTTGTGGTCTGACCTTACCAGAGAAGACATTACACTAGGGGGTGTGCAGCACCCTCCCATATGAGAGAGAACCAGATCCAGTATGTTTGCACCCATGGTTGGGGTATTGAAAATCTGGTCCAAAGAGTTGGGGTTTTGTTTTTAACAACCAAAACCGTTCTTATTTACTTTAATACATACAGTCACTGAAAAGACTCCCTCCACATTTAAAATACCTTTGACTACACATTACACAAAACAGCTTTATTACATATAACATGCAGTTTATATCATGAAATGTTTTCTACAAATACCAATAAGAACAAAAATGTTTTACTTTTACTTTCTTTTTCCCCTGTTATTGTCCATCTTAACATCAGTGATATAAAGTGGAGTACATGTTTTACAGCACACACACATGTTTAACAAAATCAACTAAATTCCAGTCTTAGCCTTTTTTCAGTACTTTTTTCAGTATTTATTGAAAATCCATATTTATATGTGATTAATGCTTTAGAACCTCCCATTTATTCACTAATTTCAGTGCTACTGGTTTTATTTCTGTGCATCTGCATCTCCCAAAACCAGCCTCTGGTTCAAGCCCAAGGTATTCCTGATTTTTCTAGTGAACTCCTGCATTTTTTTTCAGACTCTCAAGCATTTTCCTTTGGAACACTGGAAATGGTTTCACTGGCCATCAATCTGTATGACCTTTATTGTTAGAAGAACATGAAGCAGAGTCCTCTTCTGTTTGCTGGTTCAGTGTATTTTATTTATTTATTTTGTTAGATCAACTTTTTTATTTCCTCCTTAGCCTGTTCTGCATCAAAAATGTATTTGATCTTCCATGAAAAAAAAATATTCTGAAACCAGCTGGATACAGCAGCTTAAATCTCACACCTGCCTCTCAACATTCCCAAATTGTTATGATAAATTTGCTTCTCTTATGCCTGGTGTACAATGAACAATCATTTCCCACAAAACAGTCTGCTGACTCCAATTTAAACATTTTCCCTTCTGTCATAGTTTTGTCTGGATAACTCTTTCTGCTGGTATGATTACATCTTTACTAATACACATCTTAGCTTCTTTCTCATGGCAAGGTTTGGAGCATAAACTCTACATACCCTTTCCGTTAGCAAATCATGCTGTGGAATACCAGTCCAGTTACTTATATGTGCTTTCATAATATTAATAGTCTGTTCCTTCCAGTTTCTGTGGTACAGCAGAACATTTCAGGTTTTCACTGAGCACTCTATTTTCTAACTCTACCTCCTCATGAGAAGTCTCATACTCAACCAACCTTTTCTTAAATTCAGCCTCTGATTTTTGCAGTTTTATGAATTCGTCTAAATAGCTAGTTAAAACTGCTGCTAATTTTCCTGCCTTTGTTAGTTGAGTTGATATACTCCAGTGTTTCACTTATTTTAAATCACCTCCGAGTACATTTGTTTAATTATTTTCTCTAAATTACTGGACGCCATCTCTTGCACCAAAGCTGAAGCGTGAAATGCTTTTGGCTGAACAGCTGCAGGATTCTTCCCAGCCAGAGTTTTCTCTACTTTTAATGGTTGACTTTCGTTTTGGTTCTCAATTTCTTACTTGCTGGCATCCAGTCACTGAACTTTCTAGCCTGTAACTGAATTTTACTCAAGCTGATAATATCACTGACCATCTGTCAGTTTCTTTCTTTTTTTCACACTGGGTGGGCTGAAATTAAGCTGTTGATGAGTGTGCAACCATTCTGGAAGTCCTGCACCTTCCTGAAATACTGCATTCCTTATGTACATATTTCCATACCTGGCATAGCTATATGTATGTTCTATAATCTTCAACATGTTGTTTTAAGATACTGGGACGGATTCACGATGGCTTGCACGGAGTCTAAGAGTAGAGTAAGACTCCATGCAGCCATCATGTCTGACTAGCGATCCAGGAACAGCCTGTAGGGGCGTGTAAGAGAGCTCCTAAAACGGCTCTTACATGGACAGGGCTGGGACATGAAAATCACCTCAATTGCAGGTGAAAGGCATGCAAATGAGGTAGATTTGCGATTCAGGAAACCCGAACCTGTCCGAATAAGAGCAGTGTTATTTGCAGAAATGTACAAAGTTGACAACTGAGTACCATTCTGCAAATAGCAAAACGGAGCCATGACAGCTCCAAATAAAGGTTGCAGCCAGTGCAGGAAGCATGCCAATGGCCAAATATACGGCCATTGGAAATGTTCCCTGATGCAAAATTAAAATAATTTTTTTTTTTCGACGATTTCCGATGTTTAAGCGTAGCGCAGTGCTGCACAAACGGGCTGCGCTCTAAAACACAGAATACTACAAATTAAAACCCACAAATGTGGATTTTATTGAAAGTGGTAATGTACAATGCAAGGGAATGGCAGGCTGAAGACAAGATGGCCACCGAGTAGAGGTTGCTAAGGGGGGAAGCTCAGTCTAAGACATGTAACCAAGCATTAGTAGGCAATCCTATGTAAATGAGTATTAGGATAGTGAATCGCTAGTTTACATAGCAAATGAGCACAGTCAGTGGAGTGTAGGAGTAGGATATGGGGAGTAACAGAGTAGAAGATAGGTGACATCACGAGGGGGTTATGTATGAAAGAAGTGAAGCTCATTGGAGCAGAGTGGCATGTGTCTACTGTCATTTACACATCATGGAAAGAGGTGTATCAACAGGTAGGCTAGGAAAAGCCAAGAAATGGAAGGTGTATGCCGTGGATAACACCAAAGTTTCTTGCTGAGCGTGCATGCATGCGTGTGCACGCCTGTAAACCCGAGTAAGACAGAGTGTGTGCGTGTAAGCGTGAGTACGCGCGTTTAAGCCAGAGTAAGCATGTATAAGGCTGTTTAAAGAGTTGTAAGCGCGTTTGCGCTGGTGCGTGCACGTTTTAACCCGAATAAGCAAGTTTTAGTCCGTGTAAGCATGTGTGCGCGCATGTTAGCTGCTGTGCGTGTGTTTGCGCTTGTGTGCGCGGCACTCCCCCTTGAGGAAACAGAAAGGAAAAAGGAAGCACAACAAATAGTAGGAAGCTACCAGGGAGTACTAGCAGAGCTAGCAGATGAAAACAATCAGAATCAGGCAATTACACAGGCAGTACACTAGCCCAGCCCAGCCTAGCAACTAAAACTCTGCCAACAACAGTCCATTATGTTTCTCACAACAGACACTGCAGTAAGCTAATAGAAGTGAAAACTAAAAAACCTTTACTGAGACAAAGAAATGTTAGGGGCTGCCATTGCTGTTATAAGGCGACATATGCAACATGCTGAGGGTGGTGACAATGGAAATGCTGCTGGACAACCCACATTGAGGAGACGGAGAAGAGTGTACAGGCCCAGGGTAACCTACCAGAGGCTACATGAGCTGGAGATAGTGGAGTGCTATAGAGTGGACACAGACCTCCTGCAGCAAATTTTTGAGCTGTGCAGGCCACGCCTCACACATAGAACCAACAGAGGGAAACCCATCCCAGTGGAAACCAAAGTATGTGTTGGCCTAAGAATATTAGCAACAGGTACCTTCCAGAGACCAACTGGTGATATGATGGGGATATCACAGGCATCAGCATCCAGGGTACTACACCAGTTCCTGGATGCCATGTCAGCACATGTCGGTGATCATGTATATTTCCCCAATTCCCGTGAGGTATTGGCCAGCAATATGCGTCTCTTCCAGCAAATAGCGGAATACCCTGAGGTAGTGGGTGCAATAGACTTCACGCACATATGCATCAAAGCACCAGCTGGTGAGCGGGGTAGGGTCTACTTCAACCACAAGGGCTTCCCCTCCATCAACTGCCAGGCCATGTGTGATGCCCAGGGCATAATACTGAATGTGTGTGCAGGCTGCCTTGGAAGCTACCATGATTCCCATATCTGGCATCTGACGCAGCTGTACCAGACATTTGCCGATGGGGACATCCCACATGGTCACCTAGTGGGGGATGCTGGCTATGCACTGGAGCCGTGGCTGATGACACCCATCAGAAATGCACACACACCTGAACAGGAATGCCATAATGAGGCACACGCACAAACACGTAATGTAATAGAGCGTGTGTTTGGGCTGCTCAAGTCATGGTTCCGGTGCCTGGACACATCTGGTGGAGCTTTGCAGTACTCACCAACTACATGTACCCAAATTGTCATGGTATGTGCTATACTACATAATATGATCCTGCGAAAACAGCTGCAGCAGGACCAGCATAGGCCCGGGCCAAACAGCCCCCCACCATTGCCAAGGCCATCACAGGCAGAGCGTGACTCGGAGGAGGAAAAACCTGAGCCTGCCCCAGTAGGCAGAAGGAGGCATGCCCAGTATGCTTTGGCCTTGGCAAAGAGGCAACGCATAGCACATACACTGGCTCAGTAGGAACTCTGGAAATGATACCCCTCTCTGACTCGCACATAAAGTAAAAGGGATGCCTAAGTTGACACTACCTGCTTCCAAACATGTGCAGGGAGTGTAGTATGTGCATCCGACATAGGCAGCCCTGCAGCACCACCTAAGGCATGAATGCCATGTGTTAAGCAATATAAAGCAGTGCTAAACAGCAATTACCACCATGCAGTATATGCAAACAAAATCGCACACACCAACTAGTACAACTATGGTCAATGTTCAATAATATTGGGCAACGTCCAGCAATGTTGGTGAATATTGAGCAATGTCGGGCAAGCCTGGTCTAAGTAGGGCATAGCTGAACAAAAGCCAACATGCTCATATTTGCTTAACAGGCCCTTAAGCAGTCTGATCTGCTCAGTATGAAAATATAAAGCAGTGATGGGCCTTGAACCCAGGATACTGTGTACTATAGCCAAAGTACTGAACCACTAAACCATGAAAGTATTGCAATGGTCCAACTGTATGACGGAATGTTGATAGGTCTATGCAAAGTATTCCATGGAAACCCTGCAGGCACAGCATAATCCTTGTTGAGTTATGACACAAAGGTGAGTCCTGCAGTGAGAATAGAACCTGACTTCCAACACACTCAGTATAAATGTTAATATTGGTCATGTTCACACACATCAGCAAATATAGTGGACCTCAGATAGCAACATACTGAAGAGTCACACTGGGCATGCTCACACACTTGAATAAATGAGACAAATGTCAGGCAACAAAACATCACACACTTAGGCCATGTCTGAGTACAGCAGTGGGCCACGCATATCTGGCAGTTGCATGTGTTAACCCAGAAACCTGTCACTATACAGCAATCCGCCCTTTGCACACAGTTATATGACAACAGACACATCTATAATATAATGGAACCCTGTCATAATCAAATATGTTCTTCAGATACTGAAGTTCTTCATGGAAACTGGTAAAGCAAAGATGATAAATACCTGCAAACAGTATCAGCAATAAACATTGTGCATCTTGAACATTACCATAGGTTCAGAGGTTGATACTAGGCTATCTGCCCTAGGGCATGTACAAGCCTAGCCAGAGTGTGTTTGGCATTCGCAACCCTGTCAGATTACTACACTGTGTGTGTGAATAGTAGGTCACACAAGATAGCCCATGTATGTTTATGCTAGTGTGCCTCTGTCTAGCAGGGACACAGAAGATATCCCAGGGGTAAATATACAATCATCCATACAGTCGTCAAGATGTCTCCAGTAGGTGGTCAGTGGGTGGCTCTGCCTATGTGAAACTGGGATTACATTCTGTAGTGAGTGGAGTCTCTGGTATAAGAATCTGTCCCTCCACAATGTCCTATTAACATCTGTGCTGAGGTATACGTCCCTGCAGTGTGTAGCTCCAAGGGAAATGGATATCCTGAGGTGGAGTATGTCCAGTAATTCTGGTTTGGGTATAGCAGTAAACAACAGGCACACATCATATCTGAGTAGGTGGTAAGGGACTGAGTAGAGCTGGAGTTACTGCATCTGAACTATGCAAGGCATCTGTGTGAGTCCCTAGATCTGCTTGGTGAGGACCGTCTGTGGCCAGTACAGTTGCTGCAGGTGTCAGGTAAGGTACACCCCAAATGTGGCATTGTAACCAAGCATGGATGTGATGAGTATAGGGGCACAATGACCTCAATCGATCTAGATGTGAAACCATATGGGATAAGGTGGCACACATAGAAGGTGTGTCCAACCACTTTGGCAACATGAATGTTAAAGGCGACAGTACAAACAAGTGATGTCCCCAAACCCCTAACAACTCCTACTGTATGTAATGGAGTACTAAGTATGTGGTAATGTGTGGGCATGTTGTTACTCCCAAAGGGGATGACTATGCAACTATTGGCATTTAGCTGTAGGCCATGGCTCAGGCACCAGTCATCCATCTCTGTGAGGCCCTGATTGAGTATGCATGTGGCAGCTGGAGAGTTGATCATGGCACCCAGTTTGCAGTGAAGTGCAAACATGTTCAGCCATATTCCCCCTGTGATAGCCTGTATGTAAGACAAATATATACTGAGCAAGCGAGATCCCAGGACCAAGATGTGTGGGATGCCATGTGTAACTGGTGTATAGTCAGACATGGCACCTGCAATTCTGACCATGTGGGTGCTATCCTTAATCTAGGTATCAATCCATTGTGTGAGATATGTGTCCAAATTGACGCTGGTGAGCCTATGCATAATGGCCCAGTGGGTTATTGTATTGAATGGTTTTGCAAGGTTCAGTTATGCTGTGTGGACAGCCGTCCCTATGTCGATGGACCTATTAGCCATTTAAAGTATACCTACAGGTTCAAGAGGCACGATCTGTCCATAACAATGCTAAAATGAGTAAGACACAGTGTCTGTAGGTTCCTGATGTCTATGTGTCGGAGTCCTATGACAATATGCTCCATAGCTTTGCAGAACAGGCTACATAGGCTTATAGGGCAATATTGTCTGTGGTCCATTGTGGCACCAACTCTGTGGAGCGGGACCACTGTCGCAGTACGTCATTCCTTGGGTACATATCCTGTAGTAACTCCGATATTGAACAGTGATGTAATGTGAGGGTTGCGTTTGTCATAATGCTCATGTACGATGCAGGCTGGGACTCCATCTGGTCACATTGATACTGTGATGTACACTGTGGGGAGGGCCGCACTCACCTGTTACTGTGTGATGTCAGGGAGGTTATACTCTGTTGGGATGGATAGTTGCTCCTTAGGGGGGATGGGTGGGAGACATCTGCATTGAACCTGTTTGCCAGGATGTAGGCAATACCAGTGGGTTCAGGGTAGGTTTAGTCAGAATGCAGTAACTCATAGCATATCAGTGAGTGTCCACCCAGGCTCCTGACATAAGTGAAGAAGGCCGTGTGATAGTCCTACGTGTCAAGTGCAATTGTCTGGTAGAAGTGGCCCTTAGAAAAGTCCACGAGTGATTGTAGCTGTCTGCTAGTACAGATCACAGATGCATTCCCAATCTGGGATTGTGCTCTATCATGGAGTAGCATCCTCCTGATGTTGTACAGCTTATTAATGGCTGGGGTCTACCAGACAGGTCCCCTGCCATTGTAGTAGTGGGTCTTGTTGTTATTTGGGATAGCACAATCCATGCAGTCCACTAGATGTCCATAGAATGTGTATGTAAAGGATGCAGCAGTGTGAGCCGTATATGCCACTGTCTCAGGATCTCTGAAGGATACCACCTTGCTTTGGTGAAGTGAGATGTTGGCTCATGAGAAGTTCACCAAGATTACCCAGGATGGGTGTGTGGAGGGTATATGTATGTCCTGTGAGATACATGTATGTTCTGACCTTACCAATGAGGGGTATATCGCTGGTGTGGAACATAGAGTCCCCATGTTGGTGATGAGCAGGTCCAATATGTATTCTCCCTTGTGGCTGTGCTGACTGGTTGTGCCAAAGCATATGAGTCCACAAATTGTAGTGACTGTTGGGTGAGGTTGTCGGGGCTTGAGTAGTATCCCCAGTCAATATGTGTGTATATGAAGTCACACAATATAATGGTGTCTGTGGAGACCTTCATATTCTTCATTGTTTCCACAAAAGCCGAGTGTGGTTCTTGAGTTTGGGAGTGTGTTCTGTAGCAGGCAACAAACTGAAAGGCAGTATTGCACAATGGTAGTTGTATATATATGGTCTGTGATGCTTTGTGCAGTGCTACTAACCTGGAGGTGTGTGTATCTGTGATGTATATGGATACTACCCCTAGTTGTGTTGTCTGTTCCAAGTCTTGTTGTCAGATGGCATGGTATGAAACATAACCTGGTAGTGCTGGTGTGCATGAGCGAGCCTGAACCAGGTGTCTGTCAGTGCACAGATATTGCTCTCCTCCATACTGAGGAGAGTCCTGAGTGGCCACAATATGAGGTTAACACAACTGTTGTTGAGCAGCATTACCCTTAGTTTCATTTAACCTGTAATGTCTATGGAGGTGGGTTTGTCTTCTGAGCCCTGCTTAAAAAAGGCACTCTGGTGGTAGCAAGAGCCTTAGCCAGCATACCAAAGTCCAAGGGTGACAGGTGCAAGCTGTCCATAGTGAAGCTACATGGCATGTTGAGCATGTCACCATATGCTGACAGGCACTGTATCCCCTATGAATGAAGCAAATTTGTTAGCCAACTGTTAAATGTGATATGTGTGACCGTATACTGTGACATAATAACTGGTGGGTGTAAAATGCTAGACAAGGTCAGGGTCATACTGGCCTGGGCTACATGATCAGAGTGTACCTCCATGTATCATGTCATGTGGTCCAGGGAGTAACGTCTGAGGTTACACACACCAGCATGGACAATGATGGTGCCAGTTTTGTACTTGCTTTGGAGTGACCTGACTGCCTGTGTTATGCGGCAGATCCTGGCACCCAACAGACAGCCCAAAGTGACTATTCCATTGTCAGGGCTGGTGAGTGGTATGTCAGTGTGTCTGAACATAAGTGTCGCCTATTACAAGTGTAGTAGGTGTGTTGTTTAGCCCAAAGGGCAGTGACTGTGTGGCACATTGACATTGTGAACTTTGTGATATGTGGGTATTGTAGTAGGGTAGCAGGTGTGTGTGTGTCTGCTGCTTAGGTAGAGTACATTTACAGCATCCAAGTATGTCAATGTGTGCTAATGTGGTTTGAGTGCAGTTGCTAGAGGATATGTGAGACTGATATGTGGTGTGTGTGGTTACCTTCACCACCTGATAGACTGTGCCAGTCATGGGTCGAGAGAGTTCAGCTCTCTGTATATCTATATAGGTGCATCTCACACATATATCTGAGTTTTTCAGGAGGAGGAGAGGGTTGTCTGTGTACATGAGGCAGATGTGACATTGTGTCAATATCACAATATCCACCAGCTGGATTGAAGAGTACACACAAAACCGACCCCTGGACATGCCAGGATATTATCATGACATACTCTGTAGCCTGATCACAAAGGATCAGAAGGGTGTTAAGCATGTAAAAGAGTATAACAGGGATTAGTGCTCATGTTCATTAGTGTTTTGTAAAGAGGAGCTGAGAAGGAGTCCAGACTGAATCATGACACCTCCTTCAGCTATGTCATAAATATCAATGTACACACATATATGTCCTGAGTCAGGGCCAACTGTACCTGAGTGTCAATTCTGACATCATGACAGACAGGCCCATATGTACATACCCATCCCCCACTGACAATAGTCCACATCATCATACCAGGAGATATCACATGTAGAATGGATGAGCAGCTACCCCCACTGCCAAAAGCATGGCAGCAGGTGGAATACATTGATTCCCAATATGTGTCATGCACAAACTACAGAACAAACAGATCATACACCTGAACAGTCAGCTGAGCCGCACCACCTACACAGGATGTGGAACCGTTGAATGTGTCACAGCTACATATGGCACTCCCCACAAGTGTTGTTGCGCAACACAGCATGGGAAGTCAAGTCCAGTACGCCTATGAGGTCTGATCTGCAAGGTCATGGAGCCCATCATGGTTGCAGTCATAAACAGAGCTATTGGAAGCTGACACACACACAACCCTACCAACTGTGGTATGCTCATGTGCGGATCATGGTTCCCAAACATGCTAGACTGTTTGCAAGGCAGCCACCCAGGACATACATCAATGAACACATCTACACATGTGTCACATAGACTTTGAATAGCCCTTTATCAACATCCCAGACACATGTAGTATCCACAAAACCAAGAAGTTGTGCATAAATATGTGTTGACATATGACGGAATGTCAATGTGTCCACAGATATATCACGCAAGGTAAGGATACTGAGGTCATGTTCAAGCTGTTGACACCTACTGACCTACATGGACCATTCATTGAATGGCATAAAACAAAGTGTACACACATCACCATGTCCAGTCTGATGATGTCACCATCCTATAATACAGCAGGAGAAGGAAAACCAGCCAGTAGAGCAAATAGCATGCCGTGTTAATGCGTCTTTTTCCAGTATCATAACATAGCTTGGTAGGGGTATGAATCCTTCAAACTGTGTGTGTGTGTGTGCCATTTCCTTTGAGAGGTGTTCCCTTTTTGGAGACTGGGAAAACTCAGTAAAGGAGGTACATTCCTCTTTGGAAAGTCTGATGATGTCACCATCCTACAAATACTGCAGGAGAAGGGAAACCAGCCAGTAAAGCAAATAGCATGCCATGTTAGTATGTCTCTCTCTAGTATCATAACATAGTTAGGTAGGGGTTTGAATCCTGCAAACAGTGAGTGTGAGTGTATGTATGCAATTGTCTTTGAAAGGAGTGCCCTTTTTGGAGAATGTGAAAACACACTGAAAGAGGTATATTCCTCTTTGGAAAGTCTGATGATGTCACCATCCTACAAATACAGCAGGAGAAGGGAAACCAGCCAGTAAAGCAAATAGCGTGCCATGTAAATGCATCACTCTCTAGTATCATAACATAGCTAGGTAGAGGTTTGAATCCTCCAAACAGTGAGTGTGTGTGTGGGGGGGGTTGTGTGTATGTGTGCAATTGTCTTTGAAAGGAGTGCCCTTTTTGGACACTGTGAAAACACACTGAAAGAGGTATATTCCTCTTTGGAAAGTCTGATGATGTCACCATCCTACAAATACAGCAGGAGAAGGGAAACCAGCCAGTAATGCAAATAATGCGCCGTGTTAGTGCATCTCTCCCTAGTATCATAACATAGTTAGGTAGGGGTTTGAATCATGCAAACTGTGAGTGTGTGTATGTGTGCAATTGTCTTTGAAAGGAGTGCCCTTTTTGGATACTGTGAAAACACACTGAAAGAGGTACATTCCTCTTTGGAAAGCCTGATGATGTCACCATCCTACAAATACATCAGGAGAAGGGAAACTAGCCAGTAAAGCAAATAGTGTGCCGTGTTAATGTGACTCTTTCCAGTATCATAACATAGTTAGGGAGGGGTTTGAATGCTGCAAACTGTGTATGTGTGTGTGTGGGGGGGGGTGTATGTGTGCAGTTTCCTTTGAGAGGTGTTCCCTTTTTGGAGACTGGGAAAACACAGTAAAGGAGGTACATTCCACTCTGGAAAGTCTGATGATGTCACCATCCTACAAATACTGCAGGAGAAGAGAAACCAGCAAATAAAGCAAATAGCGTGCTGTGTTAATGTGTCTCTTTCTAGTGGCATAACATAGTTAGGTAGGGGTTTGAATCCTGCAAATGCTGACTGTGTGTGTGTCACTGTTGGTCAACGCAGTGTGGGTTTTGCTTTTACTATGGTATGACATAGTATGATGACAACAGTAAGCGCATTGCAGATATCAGGTATCTGCGTGGCAAATATATATGTGTACATGCCCCCTCAATCAGTACATAGGTGTGAAGCCTGCATACTACATGAATACATTTATTTCCATTGACAGGTTGTGCCGCTGCTTCTCAGATCGTAGGTCACATATGTATGTATGTGACACGGCCGTCCACTGTCGTGTTCTGTGGCCAAGGTCATCTGTGGCACACACACCCATGACAGTTACTTAAGAGTAGTGTGAGTGAGGGTATATGCCTGGGGTATATGTCAGACATGGTCATACACAACAAAGTCTGCCAAGAATGGACAGTCTATATAGGTGTATGACTGCCTTGTGGATATGCATTCAGGCCACTAATGTCTTATGTGATACACCTTGGGACTCCACAATACCTATGGATATGTGGATACCAAGGGACACATGACATAACATGGGTCTGTATGTACACAATGGCACCCGACATACATGTTGAGGGCTACCACCTGTGTGGTACTGATGGGATAGTATGTTTAGTACATGAGGATGACTATGCCATAGTCGGCATACTGCTATACAGCATGTATCACACAACAGGTATCTGTCTGTATGATACCCTTGTGTACGATATGCATCCCATCCAGGGAATGCATTATAGGCCAATCCATGCATTCTCAGATTTGGATGGACACATCCCTAGTGTGTCTGCATGTACCTAAGGGGGCTATATGACACACAGATGTAATCACAGTAATGGGTAGCGGTCATCACCACTGGTTAGTGTTATAGTGTAGCACCGGAAGGATCCAATTGATACTGGGTTCCCTACTACTGTGTGTCATTTGTCAGGACATCATCCAATGATTGCTTATAGTCATGCTGTTGAGGTTGTGTATACTACCAGACTGCAAATCATTGACAGATATTGACAGTATCACCTGCAGCATAGTGTCAACCCATGTCAAACACATGTCTACCCATGTTATTACATAACTGTAGTAGAATGCATACTGGCCATTGAAAGATGCAATGAGATGTTAACAATGTGTACGACAGGGTATGCCACACGTCCCATGTGTCCGCTATGCACATACATCCAGACAGTGCGCACCCACCATGTCCACAGATGTACACTTGCTAATCTGTACTGAACACATCACACACGTACTGTCCACTCACTAACACATGCTGGCAACACATCACACATCAGCCAAATGGCACATGGGTGGCTAATACATACTCAGACCTAACAGTGGTATAAACAATGCTACATTGACAAACAGAGCTTTGATGCATAATGTCTGCTCAGATATACCTACAAGGATGCAGTTACACTTCCATGTTGACAATTTGCTATTATTGCTACACTGCTATAGTGTCACCTTGTGCATCAGCACCATGTTAGCCTGTCCCTCCATCGATAATGCAGATGACAGGAGGTGGCACAGGTATCACAATATGCACAGGGCATTTTGTTGTTTGCCAGAGCCTGACATTGACCCATCCAATCGACATGTCTTTGTGTGTGTGTGTGTGTGTGTGTGTGTGTGTGTGTGTGTGTGTGTGTGTGTGTGTGAGGGACAACAGTACAGCATGGGCCAATGTTGATATAATGTGTGTATGTGTGAGCCATAGTTGTTTGGTTAATGTGTGTGTGTCTGCATGCACACAGCTCCACCATGTGGCTGCCATATATGGTGGTTTGTGGGACAGCCGCAGACTGTACCTGCTTGGCTGTACAGATCACTGTCTCCAGCCATGGACACAGTACCTGTGCCTGGCAGGGGTGCTACGGACAGTATCGGGTATCAACCCTGACTGGGTACTGTCATCAGAGGCAGAGGTATGACGGCTGGACCCATGTCCTTGCTGGGACTGGCCAGAGCCACGTGCACGTGGTCTACTGGGATGGACAATGGACAGACCAGCCCCAGCATTGCTGGGGCTGGTACTGCCACTACGGGAGTGGCTGTGAACTGTGGACCATCCGCGACCACTGCCAGCTGTTGCTGTTGCTGGCATGCGTCTACGTCGATGTCACAACTGTCCCGCATGGTCCTGGCTCGAGGAAATCATGTTGTGGAGGGCATCTATTGTCTCCCCCCAACGTCTATCAATAACCTCAGTGTACGTCCGGATGGCACTGGCAAGGTCACGTATGCTGTCATTGATAGCGGTGTAATGTGCCCTCTGCGCCCTAAGTCCCTGCCTGGTGTACCGTTCCATACATGCCTGAGCCTGCATTACAGCCTGGAACATAGTGGTCATCGTAAGACCTGTGAGGGCATGCCTGCCAGGGGCAATACATCCAGTGTTGCTCCCCCGAGAACCCCTGGACCTCCGCCTATGTGGTACCGTTCTGGGTTTATGGCTATGGCTGCTGTGAGGGGATGCAAGTGCCATGGGTACCACACTCTCCTGGTTAATGCCAACTGTATGCTGTCCCTCCCCTATGGTCATTGGTGGTGAGGGATGTAATGGCAGTATGAGTGTGCCCATAGATGGGGTTGAACACTGTGTACTGTCGATTGGCGGACCAACGACAGACCCTGTCAAATCTCCCTGTGCCAAAATACATGTGTCATCATCACCACTATCTGTGGCAGTGGCTTCAGGTCACCTGCTGCTTTCGCCAACCCCTACCTCAGCACCTGTGAGAGGAAGACAGGAAACGCACGTTATGGTCTGCACATGCACACATGCACACAGGAACACAGGAACACATGCACACAGGAACACTCCTCACTACAGCAGACACACACACACACAACAGAAATCCAAATCATACTCAATACTGATTGAAGGTGGGTGACAGTATCACAAGGCAAACAGTCACATCACATGTGTCAGCATGCAGAATAAGTGTTGATCAAGTCCATGCAGTGTGAGTGTAGACAGCCATAGTTAATGACAGTGTACATGGCTGTGGTGCATGTGTGTACATGTTCAGTGATTGTCTACACCCTGGAACACAATGTGTACAAGGACACGACATTTCTGTGCAAGTATTATAAGCTCTGCAATGTCCTTTGCACCATCACACACAGGTATACATACCATGGCTGCATGTGTTATCTGTGTGTCAAATGGATTTCCATGTCTGATTGCAGTGTCTGTGTCTGTAGCAGATAATTGTGGACACAGGTGTAGCACATGCATGCTATGTACACACACGGGATGAGTGGTGCATGTATACGTGATGGGATACCAATCCTGGACATGACCATTGTAACAGTATGGGGTATAGTACCATTAGCCATCATCATCATGCATCATGTGGTCACTCAAGGCCACTAAAGTGTGCTAGACCACCGCCTAGCATGCAGTACCTGAACCGCAGTGCCGTGGCTAAGTTCACAATTACACAGCCATGTTGCACAAGGGTGTGTGAGGTGCCCAACAGGGAGCATTGCCTAATATGACTGTGTTATGTGTTGAGGAGTATTTCACAGCCCCATGCTAGGCCCCTACCCCTCAGGTATATTATGTGGGGTGTGTGGATGACATGTGGGATACTGAAGTGTGACCTGGCAGCGGGTGTCTGGTTGCAGTATGTGTAGCATGTTAAGGTGTGCTGCGTATGACAAACGTGTTATGTTGTGTACATGTATGTCAACTATGCCTATCCAATGTGCAGTATAGTGTTGCCACATTTGTGTCTGATGCTCTGTGCATTGCATGTGATTAAGGCAGCTACTGACATTACTGAGATGTTTCACATCTCACAGCAAACATGCACAGCATGCATTATGTGTAGGTGTGTTATGTGTACATGGCCTACACCTCACCTATGACATGCACAGTTCAATACCAAGTTTGAAGTGTTAACACACTCATCAGCATGTAATGTCTGCCCTGCTGTCACACCAGAGGGACCTGCAAGAATATGACACAGTTTGTCAGTGACCACAACTGTGGCATTGCTACTGCGAGTGTGCTAAACTACAGTAGAACAACAGGCATAGGTGTACAGATACTATTCAAATTATCAGTATTGCACACAATAGGCAGCACAACTGCTAAACACAGTACACATCTCATACATGCATAATCTAACAATACAGGTAACAGTAGTCTACAGCTAGGGCATGTTACCTGCACGTTCCATGTCACCATGCTGGGTGGCTCCGGCCTCCATGACGACACATGTGTGATGTTGTTGCTGCTGTAGGCCAGGAGCCACCACACTAAGCAGCAGTTCCTCCACTCTGGTGAGGGGGGATGTATGGCCACCCCACCACCTGTGGCAATCTGTTGTCTGTGGATATCAGACGCACGCTGCTGGACATGTCTAATTAAATCACTGCAGTGATGGCGTACCTGCTCATATGTCTGGTTATGCATGCCTATGTCATTTACCCGACGAACAAGTTCTTGCCACAGTGCAGTATGCTCCTGCTGGTGCTGGCTGGGCCTGGAAAACAGCAGGGTATAGTGCTGAACCAGGCTGTGGTGGATTTCCTGTTCCTCTGTGGCTGTGTAGCAGGGATTCCTGTGATGAGCCACAAGCCTGGAAGACAAGTAAACGATATGTGTGAGGAAGTCATGTGACACACTTAACATTATACAGTACAGATATCAGTTAACTGCCATATATAGCATCTGTTCATCTGTCAGAGAATACACACATTCAATACCACATATTGGCTGACAGTGCCTGCCACACTCCATATGACACACCAGTATACACCAGTACTCGGCTCACTGTTTGGGATCCAATGCACAGCCTTGCCAGGGGGGCACATAGCAAGCTAATGCATGCAGAAATATGTCATCCATTGCAATGAATGTGAAGTACAGTTACAGTATAACCAGTAACCCACCCTAATCGTTGATGCCATACCCCTATCTAACATATGTGCACAGTTGTTAATATAGCTGGCATACTGCTGTAACAGAGTATACATGTTGCTAGGTACACACGCAAACCCTGCATCACACATGTGATTGCTGACGTGGTACAGGCATCATTACACACACATCAGACATTCATACAACACACAAATGTATGCTGACACAGATGAGCATTTCCTGTGTACCTTACAGTACTGTGTGCCCCTACTTACAGATACCTATGTCTGAGGAATGTAATCTGTGCAGACTACAGGAAACACACAAGACAGTGTTACCAGGGAATGTGAACATACACCATACTGTGCTGTTTAGGCCTACAGCTTCAGGTGGTACAACAGTTCAAATGTCGGCTGGATTCACCAGCAGTACCACTTACTGAGCATACATGTATTGCTTCAGCCTATGATGGGACAACACAGTCGTACACAAGGAACTACGTCACAACATATACCATCCTATTATGTCTGCATCCCAATAACTGACACATCGTTCTCTGGCCTCACACTTAGGATACAAACGACCATGACAGAAACAACCTCACACTTAGCTATCACACCGTTACAGACCTTGCACACATTCACTGTCACACTCATTCCACCTCACATAGCAGGTATTGCACTGTGTACATGTCTGTGTGCATTGTGTCATAAGTAGGTAATACGCTATTGTCCCTGGGGCCTACAGCAGACTAGCCATATGCTAACCTGGCCTTTGACACACATGTAATTAGATTTCACGTCCTCCTGTCAAATGGATACACAGAGGTGATTCCCAGGGCATGTTACCTATACCCCAGACAATCATCAGGGGTATGTCTGACATCTGCTACTGAGGAGCCTTGTTTGTTCATGCTGGGTGGTTTACTCCAGAGTATGGCATATTGGCCAATAGGAGCCTATCCCTCCAGCATGTGCTGTTTAGTGAGGTTGTGGGGATTAGGGACCTAGGCCATGTAGCCCGGTGGGATTGTGAGGTGTTGACATGGTGATTGTCTGACTGCTATGGGTGTGGCATACCTCTGTATGTTCGGCAGAGGTAACCACTGGGTGGACGGTATGCAACGCACTGTAGCTGTGGTTATGTGAGTCAGTCTCCATAGGGTATGTGTTTCAGGGCAGTATTACCCTTTGTGAGGTATGTCTGTGGCCTTTCCACTTGCTGTAGTTGCCATGTGAGGTACATACCACATGGGGCATTGTGATGAGTACAGGGGAACACTGACCTATATTTCCATACATGACACATCGTTTGTGATGACACGTACCACATAGACAGATTATAAGACTAGTGTGGCACTGTAAATATCAAAGGGGAGGCTACTGTCCACCTGTGTCCCATGTTCCCTTCTGATACCTTCAGTGTTAGTCAGGCAACCACCTATCTGGTAGTTAATGGGTAAAGTGTTTTGGAATGGGGTATGGCACTGCACTATCAACACTGGTGTTCAGTCCATGCCTTGGTCACCAGGCACATGTTGCAATACGTCTGACCCTGTGTCTCCCTCTCTCACTATATATATATATATATATATATATATATATATATATATATATATAAAAATATTTATATACATATATATTTATATATAAATATATATATATATATATATATACATATATATTTATATATCACTCTCTCTCTCTCCATATATATATATATATAGATATATATATATATATATATATATATAGATATAGATATATACATATATATACTTATCTATACATATCCATAGATATCCATATATATCTGTATATATCTATTTATCTCTATATATATATATATATATATATATATATATATATCTATATATGTATATATCTATATAACTATATATATCTATATATGTATATATCTATATATCTAGATATATATCTATATATATATATATGTATATATATATCTATATATATATATATACATATATATATATATATATATATATATATATATATATATGTACATATATATATGTACATATATATATGTATATATACATATATATATATATCTATCTATATATATATATATATATATATATATATATATATATATATATATAGGTTCATAGGTTCATAGGTTCATACTAGGCTATCTGCCCGAGGGCATTTACAAGCCTAGCCCATAGTTTTGTGGCTTACGCCACCCCTTTAGTATGGGGAACTATACCCATTATTTTGCTGTGCCTCTGTTGAGCAGTGACACTGAGGTAATCCCTGGGGTATATCTGCGATCTCCCATCCATTGGTCAAGATTTCTCTTGAACAAGGCCAGCGAGGTGCTCTGCCTCACATATACCGATTTTATTCCACAGCATAGGGAGTCTTTGGGTGATGAATCTATCCCTCCAGCACGCCTATTAATAGCCGTCGAGGTTTAAGTCTCCCGCCCTTGTGGCTCTGACGGATCTAGATTTTTGAGGTGAAGCATATTCATCAAATCTGGGTTTGACATGGCCTTGTATGTTAGGCAAAGGTCACCTCTGAGCAAGCGTGGCGGCGACTGAATAGAGCTGGAGTTCTTTCAGTCGGGCAGCATAGGACAGATGTTTGAGACCCTTTATCCTTTTGGTGAGGAACTTTTGTGGCCTCTCCAGCTGCTGCAAGTGTCGGGTCAGATACATTCGAATGGGGCATTGTACTCAATCATTGGTCTGATGAGTGATGAGTATAGGGAGACTATGACCTCCCTTGATCTAGATGAGAATCCCTTCATGATAAGGTGGGCAATGTAGAAGGTCTTCCTAACTACTTTAGCTACATGGGTGTCGAATGACAGACTACTATCAACCTGGGTCCCCAGGTCCCTGATAACTTCTTCTGTACTCAGTGGATTGCCACCTATTTGGTAGCTAGGGGTAACCTTGTTTTTCCCAAGGGTATGACTATGCATTTTTGGCATTTAACTTTAGGCCATGGCTCTGGCACCAGTTATCCGTTTCTGTGAGACCCTTCTGAAGGATATCTGTGTCAGATGTGTTTTCTACTATGGCCCAGTTTGCAGTCATCTGCAAACTTTGTCAGCCATAACCCTCCTGTGTTTGCTTGTACTTGGAAAAGTAGATGCCAAACAAGAGTGGGCCCAGGACTGAGCCCTGTGGTACACCACTTGTGACAGGCTTTGAGTCTGACATGGCGCCAGCAACTCTGACCCTGTGGGTTCTGTCACTCAGCCAGTTTGCAACCCATCTTGTGATGTATGGGTTAACATTTAAGCTGATGAGTTTTTCAATGATACCCGAGTGGGGTATTGTATCAAAGGCCTTTGCCAGATCGAGGTAGGCTGTATGGACTGCCTTTCCCTCATCAATGGCTTTGGTGACTGTTTCGAAAAAGTCAACCAAGTTTATATATATATATATATATATATATATATATCTATATATATATATATATATATATATATATATATATATATATATATACATACACACACACACACACACATACTTGTAAACAGCCACTGCTGTACATATACATGCACATATATGCACATATACTGCCCACCTTTCATGGTGGGAATATCAATTATGGAACAGTTGTGAGACATACAATTATGTAATAATATTGCACAGTGTTGTGCAGAATGCATTTCGCTGTCCTCAGGCCGTATAGCTATAGCAGACCTCATTAGCTGTAACTCAGTCCTACAGCATTTAACCACCACATGACATATACCTGCACTGCTTGCTGTTTTCAATGCCACACACTACAACCTACATAGATATGTGCACATAGCAACCTTCAAATACATATATATGTCCAGCCTTCACTAACAGTTGCAGTATGTCCCTTGCCCTATGCACATCTGCATATACATATAGATATGGACTGCTACCACATAAGGAGTGTTCACAGAATGTAGAGTACCCTTCAGACACATCATTCGGATGCCAGCAAATACATCTGTGTTACATACCTTACCTTTGTATTTCTCACCTCGGTCTGTTGTACCTGTTGACTTTTTTTTATTATTTGTTTAGGTTGGTGTCTTCCACTGCCTCTGTTTGTTTTTTTTTTTTTGTTTTGGTCAGTTGGTGTCTCCAACTGCCTTTGTTTGTTTGTTTGTTTGTTTGTCTATCTGTCTGTCTGCCTCTCTCACTCACTCTCTCTCTATCTCCAGTTGCTGCAATGATATTATTGCATGTGTGGACAGCAAGTACAGGCTGCTTTTGTAGGTATCTGCACATGTGCATGTGATGGCCTCTGCACCAATTGGTGCCCACCATTTAGTGATTGCATGCAGCCTGCTGTGTGGTAATTGCAGTTCTCACTGTGATTTCAGGACACTGCTATAAAATGATAGGCTAGGTAGGCATAGGCCTTTCAGTTTTGCAAGGTGGGGACCATGCTTGTTTGCTGTGGACACTGTTGTGTCAGTCAGAAGGTTGGTATATGTCTCATATCTGAAGCTGGGTTGTAGCCAGTGAAATGCATGTTGTACTGAAACCTGACTGTTGCTTCTTCCAGTACACTCTTCTCAGTGTGTAAGTTTACTTACACCTCCTAATGCTAACACTGGATACATGGGAGTATGTACTTTATTTTGGAATTAGGGAATTAACTGGCATACAACAGTAGTTATTGCAATGTATTCCTATGGCTTTCCTATTTTCCCTTTACATTCACTCCTTGTAATGCATGTTATATTTCTTTATTGCAAGGTATTCCTATGGCTTTCCTATTTTCCCTTTACATTCACTCCTTGTAATGCATGTTATATTTCTTTATTGCAATGTATTCCTATGGCTTTCCTATTTTCCCTTTACATTCACTCCTTGTAATGCATATCATATTTCTTTATTGCAAAGTATTCCTATGGCTTTCCTATTTTCCCTTTACATTCACTCCTTGTAATGTATGTTATATTTCTTTATTGCAATGTATTCCTATGGCTTTCCTATTTTCCCTTTGCATGCACTCCTTGTAATGCATGTTATATTTCTTTCAGCACCAAGTTATTGTATATCTGCTGTAGTGTAGCGGTACATCATGCAGACTGGTGAGTCCAAGGTGTGGGGTTTGAGACTAACAAGGGTATTTTATTTTGCTGCTGAGCAATACAAGGGCCTTGTCATACAGAGTGACAAAGGCACTTTTAAGCAGTTGTAAGCGAGTTGGTGTGGGTTTGTGCGATGCTTAGCGATGCTAAACGACGCTTAGCAATGCTAAGCAATGCTTAGCTTAGCTTATTGTATTTTAGCAATACTAAGCTAAGTTTAGCTTAGCTTATTGTATTTTAGCAATACTAAGCTAAGCTTAGCTTAGCTTATTTAATGTTAGCAATAGTAAGCTAAGCTTGGCATAGCTTATCATATCTTAGCAATGCTAAGCTAGGCGCACACATGCGAACACTGGTGCAAACCCGCTTACTACTGTTTACAAGTGCTCACTCCCACTAACTCCCATGCTCATGTCTTTGACAGAAAAGTAAATGGGGAGATAGGAATGTGGTGATAAAGGGTGCTCAAAGAGGGGAAGACAGTGGGGAAATTAGCTTGGGATGTACACGATGGGTGTGGAGAAGGTCCATAGCTACCCATTTCTTTACCAGCAACAGCTGTCCATATGCATTAGGTGGGATATTTGAAACCTTCCACCCCTGAGAGAGTGGTGAGGACATCTAAGTATGTTGTACTACCAATTATGAATATCAGGCACATGCACTGTTTGTGAACTGCTATACTGTCATTAGTATGTTACTCACATCTGAACAGTTTGTGGTTTGTGTTGGCATTAGCACAGTCTGCTCAGGACGACTGGACATATTTCTGTACTGTGTATGCCTACCTACACCCTTGGTTGTGCCTGACTACACGGGTATATAGTACCTTTGGTTAGGGGTGCAGAACTGCAGTGTGCATTATTTATTATCGTGTGATGTTTATCTTACTGAACATGCAGAGTTGCTGTGTACCTGTAAGTCTATGAAGGCTTGTAGTCTGTCTGAGTAGCTCCCACCTGTGGACATATCCAGATGGTAGACAGAGGTCAGCCTAGTATTCTTTGACTGTGCACCACAGCAGTCTTTTCAGCACCTGAACAATGGCATTGTCACAGGTGGTTGCTAGCAGTACATGGCTACATCCTTTGCTATTTCTGTGTTGTACTTCTACATAAGGGCATGCTTGTGGGATTCATTCTACAGCTATTTGCAGAGTGTGTAACAGCAGACAAGCTGATATGCCTGTGTGTTTCTGACTCTTCCAGGCCTCAGATACTCTCACGTATATATTTGAACAGCCTCAGGGAAAGGTACATATAACTGGGATACACCTGTCATATAGTTCAGATATTTTGCAGTTCAGACTTTGGGTGATTCAGAGCATTTCTATTACTACACCTTTTCTGATGTGCAAGCGGTGTCTACTCTCACTTATTGACATTTGTTATTAAGTGAGATTCAACACCTTTCTGCCTACTGCTAGTACATTTCACAGGGAGTCAGAGGGGCACAGCTAACATTTATTTACAAATCAGGGTCATCACTGTAGAGCAGTCACTGTTGGGAGGTCTGGCCTGTGACCTATGCAAATTTGCCAGTGTTTATCCTGCCCTGATACTGTGTGGGGTTTGTAAGCTGCTACTGTAACCTTATTCCCTACTAGCATGGTTGATTCTCTTTTCACAGTCATGTCATGCAATTCAACAACACCTGCTGGTTAAGGCCCACAGAACAGGATTTCTGTTATGCCATTCCTATTTTCCCTTTACATTCACTCATGGTAATGCATGATAAATTGCTTTCAGCACTAAGTTATTGTATATCTCCTGTGGTGTAGTGGTACTTCATGCAGACTGGTGAGTCCAAGGTCCCGAGTTCGAGACTGACAAGGTTTTTTATTTTGCTGCTGAGCAGTACAAGGGCCTTGTCATACAGAGTGACTAAGGCACTTTTAAGCAGTTGTAAGCAGATTTGCGTGGGTTTGCATGACGCTTAACGATGCTTAGCTAAGCGCACACAAGCTCACACTCACACACCCCCGCTAACTACTGCTTAAAAGTGTTTACTCCCGCTAACCCCCACGCTGATCTCTTTTAAAGAAAAGAAAATGGGGAGATAGGAAAATGGTGAAAAAGGGGGCACAGAGAGGGAAAGACAGTAAGAAAACAAGCTCGGGATGTGCAGGAAGGGTGTAGGGAAGGCCCATAGCTGCCCATTTCTTTAACAGCAACAGCTGTGCATATGTTGAAAATGTGGAGTGAGTTTTGAGACCTTCCACCCCTGAGAGAGGCGTGAGGACAACATAGTTTGTTGCACTGCCAATTAGAATTATCGGTGTATATGTCCTATGGACATGTGTGCAAAATGGGAAGCTATGTATGGAGCGTAGTACAGATTGCCCTTTTTTTTTTTTTTCAGGTGAGAGTGGTAAGTGAGGTAGGGGAAGTAGGTATATTTGGGGAGGTAGGTTGGGGAGGTAAACAGACAAGACAAACAAGATGCATACAGGGGCAGAATTTGACACATGGGGTGGGTGAACACAATTGACAGGGAAGGTTGTTTGGAAATCGCAAGCCCATGAGCCCACAGATGGTAACAGTGGAACTGAGATCCCCACCCATGGGCAGTCACCACTGCACCGTCACAGCCCCGGGGGTGGCTGAGCTGGGGGCTGAGTAGGACGGGCAGGCTCACCTGTGAGACGCACCACTCTCACCTCAAGCTGGCGTAGGGGATCAGCGACTGAATGCTGGATCTCCCTACGCACCACAGCCCGGACCCTTCGAAGGGTGATGGGTGGCCCTTCTCCACCCACGCTTGCACGGGGGAACGAGCCCCATCCCCTGCAGCACTTCCACCCGAAGGTGGCACAGGACCAACGGAGGAGGGGAGTCTGGCCTGGGCACCAAAGCCACTGGTGCCAGGTGCACTTGCCAACTGAGGAGGGACAGGTGGGTCCGCTGGGACCGGCCTTCCCATACGTTCTGTGATTCGGTGTGTTTCATTACAACATAAACAACAGCATTCCAGATTAGTTGTAACAGCATGCAGTAATATTCCCATTAACCCAACACACCACAGTTCCAACAGTTGAACAGCAAACATAACACATGCATATATTGAACAGCAGTGGTTATTCCAACCGCATGCAGGGATGATTGGTAGCAACAGGCCACCATGAACGTGGTGTTTGAACAGGGCACATGCATCAACATGAGTGCAAATATTTATGGAACAATGAGACATATATCCCGACAAATATTTAAGATTACACATACCCATTGAGGTGTGGAATTGCATGGTTTATGCACAAACAGTAGGGTGTAGAAAAAACCTCCATTAACATCTTATAAACACTTTTACTCTACACTACATTCTTGGTGACTGCAGGTGTATATTCCCTACATGTATTATTACACTTGCCACCATGCATTAGGTTGTGTAGTGGGTTTGGCTAGTTCAATCTATACTTGACCTATATCTCACATACTAACTGTCCAGGATGCAGCTGTTACTGCTACATATTTCATGGTTGCATTTATATTTCTTTATCTACATATCTGGATGTTTTCACATGACATTTTCACTTCTAATTGTAACTGCATTTATTGAAGCACACTTACATTTCTGGGGAACATATTAGCATGCTACTCGTGTGCCATAGGTTCATAGGTTCATAGGTTTATACTAGGCTATCTGCCCTAAGGCATTTATAAGCCTAGCCCACATTTTTGTGGCTTACGCCACCCCTTATATGAAAAAATACTGTGCCCATTCGTTTGTTGTGCCTCTGTCCAGCAGTGACACAGAGATGATTCCCGGGGTAAACCTACGATCTCCCATCAACAGGTCTAGATTTCTCTTGAACAGAGTCAGCGAGGTGCTCTGCCTCACATGGACCGGGATTTTATTCCACAGCATAGGGAGTCTCTGAGTGATAAATCTATCCCTCCAGTACGTCCTATTTATATCCGTGCTAAGGTTTAAGTCGCTTGCTCTAGTGGTTTTGGTGGATTTGGATTTTTTGAGGTGGAGCATGTCCATTAATTCCGGGTTGGACATGGCCTTGTATGTCAGGCACATGTCACCTCTGAGCAGACGGTATGCGACTGAATAGAGCTGGAGTTTCTTCAATCTGGCAGCATATGACAGATTTTGGAGTCCCTTTATCCTTTTGGTGAGGAACTTTTGGGGTCTCTCCAATTGCTGCAGATGTCGGGTGAGATACATCCCGAATGGGGCATTGTACTCGATCATTGGTCTGATAAGTGAAGAGTACAGGGGAACAATGACCTCACTAGATCTGGATGTGAATCCCTTCATGATCAGGTGGGCAATGTAGAAGGTCTTTCTAACCACTTTAGCAATGTGAATGTCAAAAGAAAGGCCACTGTCAGCCTGGGTCCCAAGGTCCCTGATAACCTCTTCTGTGCTTAGTGGATTGCCACCTATATGGTAGCTTGGGGTTACCTTGTTTTTCCCGAAGGGTATGACTATACATTTTTTGGCGTTTAACTTCAGGCCATGGCTCTGGCACCAGCTATCTGTTTCCGTGAGTCGCTTCTGAAGGATATCCGTGTCTGATGCACTTTCCACTATGGCGCCCAGTTTGCAGTCGTCTGCAAACTTTGTCAGCCAAAGTCCTCCAATGTTGGCCTGTACTTCTGAGAAGTAGATGCCAAACAATAGGGGGCCAAGGACCGAGCCCTGTGGGACACCACTTGTGACCGGCTTGGAGTCTGACACAGCGCCAGCAACTCTAACCCTGTGGGTTCTGTCCTTAAGCCAGTTTGCAACCCATCTTGTGACATATGGGTTTACATTTAAGCTGGTAAGTTTTTCTACAATACCCGAGTGGGGTATTGTGTCGAAAGCCTTTGCAAGGTCAAGGTAGGCTGTATGGACTGCCTTTCCTCATCAATGGCCTTGGTGACTGTTTCAAGAAGTCACCAAGTTCAAAAGGCATGATCTTCCCTTGACAAAGCCAAACTGGGTTGGGTCCAATGTCTGCAAGTCCCCTATATCTTTGTTTATGAGCTCCATTATGATCCTCTCCATAGCTTTGCAGACTAGACTTGTTAAGCTTATGGGGTGGTAATTACCAGGGTCCAGAGGCCACCTTTGTGGAGTGGGACAACAGTTGCCATATGCCACCCCTTGGGCACGTATCCTGTGGTAAGGCTGAGATTAAACAGCTGCCTTATGTGCGGGTTTAATTCCTCATTTAGCACGTGTAGCACACAGCCGGGGACACCATCCGGTCCCATTGATGCTGTGTTTTTAGCTTTAGAGAGAGCAGCTTTCACCTGCGCATTTGAGATGTCCGGGAGGCTACACTCGGCTGGGATAGTTATCTCCTTTAGGGGAGAGGGGTGAAGTTTGCACTGAACCTGTCTGCCAGTATGTTGGCAATGTCTGTGGGTTCAGTGATTTTTGTATCATTTTGGACTAATTCTGAGCATATCTGGGAGTTTCCACCCAGGTTCCTAACATAGCTGAAAAAGGCCTTATGATTGTCCTTTGAATCCATGGCAATTTTTCTCTCAAAATTGGCCTTAGTTGATTTTATGAGTGCTCGATTTTTTACTAATAATGATCAGGGTGACTTCCTTTATGGATTTTGTTCTATCATGTAATAGCTTTCTCCTCTTATTGTAAAGTTTGTTAATGGCTGGGGTCCACCAGACTGGACGTTTGCCCTTTGTGGAAAGAGTCTTGGTTTTATTTGAGATTGCCTGATCCATGCAGTCCTGGAGGTGTTCATAGAAGGCATTTGTAAGGGCTTCCACAGCTTGGGTTGTGGTTTCCACTGGCTCAGGGGCCTTGAAGGATACCACACCAGTCTTGAGTAGTGTGAAGTTTGCTTTAGAGAAGTTCTTCACTATGGTCTTTTTTGTTTGGGGTGGGGGCGGGATGTGGATTTCCAGTGAGATTAGTTTATGATCAGATCTCACCAATGAGGGATATACTTCCGGTGTGGAGCATTTTGTCCCCATGTTTGTGACAATGAGATCTAGTATATTTTCTCCTCTCGTGGGAACAGTGACTAGCTGTTCCATGGCCAGATTTACTTATGCATGCCAGCCAGTAACTGACTGTTGAGGACTGTATATTTACTTCACAGCTACTAGCACTTCCATCACCCACTTTAGATGGAACTGCAGAACTCTGGGTTGCCAGCACTTTCTAACACATTACTATTTGTATAATGCAAGGGTACAACAACATTTCATACTAAGTGAAACGGACACACTCTGGGTTTTAGACCTTTATTAATGACATTACACACTTTTCCACAGGCTCACTCCTTTATTTGTTTTAACGGTATATATGGCAGACATGTTCATGACATATTATACCTTTAGTAATAGGTTAGCACACTCTTTTTTCAGGCTCACTCACATATTATTTTATATGACAGTGCCTGCAGAGATATTATTCCAGACATTTGTTACCTTTCTTAATGGGTTACTACACTCTTTTTCTGCCTCTCTAACGTTTTTATCTGACAGTACATGCAGAGGACTTATTCAGTCCATTTTATGGCTGCATTATTGGACTACAACACTTTCTTTCATGCTCTCTCCTATATTTTATATAACAATACATGCAGAATAATCACTAACCTGCCTGGCGGCGCAGCCTTAGCAGCCCATCAGCATAGGCTTGCTGATTCGTAACACGGTCACCTGCAGCTGTAAAGTAAATGAAGGGATATTGAGACATTCCTATCCATTATACATACTCCATTTTAAATCCTTACATACTGCATTCCATGGCTACATACTCAGTTGTGGGGTATCCCGCATCCCACGGGCCTCCTGTATCCACTGGTTCAGGCGGTCCTCCTTTCGTCTCTTCAGGTCCGCATGGTGGTGATGGACCTGCTCACCAGTCTGGGGAACGCCTGTGGCACTGGTGAGGTCAAGAGCTAACCGGTTCCAAGCCTCTGCCTTGTACTCCGTCCCTTGGAACTGGCCCTGCAGGAGTCTTGCCTCGTGATGGTGGACTAGGAGCCAAACCATGTATTTGGACTCCTCGGTGCCCCATCTCTGTGCTCGGAAGTGCACTCCCTCTCCAACACCAGACATTCTGACCGCAGATGCGAGCTACAATCAGTTATGGTGTGTATTCCCACCTGTGGGGCTTAAATATGCCGCATTTCCTGCACTTTTTTGTGATTGGCCATTTTGTAAAATTCTCGGCTGACTGCAGACCTGCTTAGTAATGGTTAAACTACCATTCCTAAGTTTATGTATGTTATCATGGCTTAGTGGTTCTGTACTTTGATTATGATGCAAAGGGTCCTGGGTTCAAACCTTGTCATTTTTTTATTTTAATACTGTCTAGATAGGCTAGGGGGTGTGGCTGCATTTAAGCAACTTAGCTCTATGTTGCTCCCCTGTGCCCTACGGTGCCCTGGTTGGTGAGGCGCGCACATCCGTGCAAACACATTGCACTGAGTAAAGCATTTTTAAATGTTGGGCAACTCTATTGTGCTGGGTACAGCGCTATTACACTATGGGCAACTCTGTTTAGCTGGGTGAAGCGCTATTAAACTATGGGCAACTCTGTTTAGCTGGGTGAAGCGCTATTAAGCTATAGGCACCTCTGTTTAGATGGGTATAGCGCTATTAAACTATGGGCACCTGTGTTTAGCTGTGTAAAATGTTGCTTAACAGCAGGCTATTATATATCTGGGTCTTTTCAAAATATATATTTTGTTCGCTGATACATTGGCCATGTCACTGCTTTTAATAAAATTTTAATCATATTTGTCTGATATTATTTCAAATACTGATTTAAAACATAAATAAGAAGGGGAGTGGTGGGACTCGAACCATGAATGCCTTCTCTTTGTACATACACTCTACCATTACGCTATTGCTATTTGGTTTAATTTGCATAAGTAGCTCTTATATGCTCTTCAATGTCACAATTGCTAACTGTGGTTAAGCAATGGGCACACCCGCGCAAACAAGCGCAAATACAGGCAGCTATATTGTGGATTTAAAAAAAATAATAATTTTTTCCGTTTTATAACTCTGATGGGGGTTTACAGTGTCAGGGAGTGTGGTGTTGGGTGCAAGTACATTTGAATGGACTCGCTCTTGTCTGTTGACATTATGCTTTTTAAAACCTTGCAGGGGCGTGGACTTTTAGACTGCTCGGCAGTCGGACATGCCCCCTGCTTGCCTACTCAGTCCGTGTAAGAGTTACGGATGAGTCAGCGTGTCCTCATGAATATTCATGGCACACTGATGTCATACCATTCAGCTGCAGCCTCAGAGTAAGACATATTAAGTCTTACACTGAGGTTTTGTGAATCCGGCCCACTGCCATTACAGCTCACCTATTTCCTCTTCTACCTGAGGTGCTAGAGCCCTGAGTACTTCCGTAAACTCCTGTGCTATCTTTCAAGTCAACTTCCAAGTCTTAAGCCTGGTCTCCTTTGACCTTAGAGCCTTCTCTAGCCAATATTTGCACCTGATTGTGGCCACCAGTGGTTTATGCTGGAAGCCAACAGTTTCATTTGGGATGACTTTGCAATTGCTGTTTCTACCTCACCAGTCAAGTTTACCTGAGTTGCATATTCACCTCTCTCGCATGTGATCTTGCATATTTCCCTCCTGATGAATAATGTGTTGGCCACCATCAAGCCATTTTCCAAACAGAAGTCTATAATGGTTTTCCTTTCTTTATTCCTTTTGCCTCACTCATGTGTTCTGTCTGCCCTGACATGAGCATTCAGGTCCCCCAATATCAAAATCAACTAATTTTATCTCTTTTTATGTAGTAGGTCCTGCAACAGATTCCTGAATATACCCTTTTCCTCACTACCACAACTCTGCTATGGGACATGTGCTGAGATTATGAATACTGACCTATCTTTATACTAGAGTTTGCTAGGAGTCTGTCACTAATCATCATTCATCATCTTCAAAAGACTTTCTCTCACCACAATTCACATATTTATAGTCTGTCCTCCGTCTGAATGGTACACTCTGGATCCCAAGCCAAGTTATTTTGCCACACAACACTTCCACCTTTTCAGCAAGATATCCAGGATGTCCAATCTCCTCCTTGCCATAATATCATCCATTTCCAAGCTGTATCCTATCACTTAGTGTAGCAATCGTTAGTTTATTTTTGGTGGGATGATTGGTTCCCTCAATACAACTATCACAGTTAACCTAAGCTCAGCAACTTGACACTGGCCGGTCAGTAGCTTATTAACTCAGGGATGCTTGACTGTATGGTGGGCACACAATGGTCAATACTCCCCCTTATCAAAAGCATGGGACCCTTGCATAGGTCAGAGTAGGCCAAGTCCTCAACCTACTTAACACCAGCACATACCAGTGCCTAATTTTGGCAATATTTGTCAACATTACCAATTACAGAGAGCCTGTTTTTACAACACTGAATGGCTAGGCTTGATACATTATGCAGTCTGTGATCCATGTTCTCCTACCTACAGGACTGCACAACTCTTCTGCCAATAGGGACTACCTATAGGCTGTGCTGCTGCCCACAACATCGTTCAGTTTTTGGGTGCACTCAGTATACTTCTCAAGCTGAACTGGGGGACAGGAATGTTGGGTTTGAATCTAGTACCTTCACTTGATATGGAAATGCACAGCATATTTTTGGGACAAACTCCACCCTGATAGTGACAGGGGGTCAGTATCAAACCCTGTACCTTGTATCTGTGAGGTGAAGAACTCGACCATTTTGCCAACCATGTACTCAGACATAAACATGACCACTTAAACTGCAGGCAGTTATTGCTACTAGGGAAACTTAAAATGTTTTGGAAAGAGGTCAACTTTTTAACAGCTTGCAAAATCACTGAAACTACTATGACCCTCAAATACCCTTCATTGAGCTCTGTCCCAGCTTTCAGGCTCTGCTTTCCTCAAAGAATTCAGCCACCTTCCAAATACCAGCACACATTTTATCCCACACCATCATTGCTCCCTCTGCTTTCCCATTCATTCTAGCACTGTACTATTGGAAAATATCACCAGAGGATATTGAGCCCTACTGGAACAAATCTCCAAAGATGACCCCAAAAGATCAGTTAAGCACAATCCCTTGGTTATAGATCACTATGGAATCTTCCTGCACATCTACAACCTCTGTCTAACTCAAAAGAAAAACATCAAGCCTAACTTCTGGAAAACTGCTCTAATTAAAATTCTGACTAAACAACTGAATGCAGAAAATGCCTCATACCTTCATCCAATTTCCATCCTCCCCACCCTAGGTTAAAATTCTAGAAAAAAATCATTTACATCCAACTTGCAAACTGCATCCAACACTATCATCTCACAATAAAGAGACATGCCTCCTGGCTTGGATGTAGTATCCAATTGTTCTATGGACCCTTCTGATGAAATCTTACTATGGACAAAGACAATTTTACTGAGGCCCTCTGTGTTGACCTCACTAAGGCCTTCTACTTCAGTGACCAGACCCCCCCCCCCTTTAGAAACTTCTAGAAATTGGCATTAGCCCAGAAACATCATCCTGGTTTAATGATGTCCTAGCCAACAGGTTCTTTAGAGTCCAAACTAACTTCTCCATTTCTGAAGCAGCACCTTTTCAGAAGTTGTACCTTGTCTCTGTATCTGCTGCCTTGCTTTTCTCTGTCTTTATTAACAAACTTTCATACCGCTAATCCTTAATTTAGACAATATCATTATTTTCAGATCCAACCAGTCTTACTCTTCTATTCAAACCCTAGTTGAAAAAGACCTGCATTCCCATAACACTTTGTTAAATCAAAATACTGTTTAACCCTGCAAAAACAAAAAGAATGTTCTTTGACACCTCTAAAAACTGACACAATACACTCATTCTTTCAACATCAAAGACAGGGACAATACTCATGAAGCAACCTCCTTCAAATATCTCGGGATCTGGCTAGACCAATCCATTATCTTCTAAATTCACGCAGAAAAAGACAAAACAAAATCAATATACTTCTCTTCTGGGCCAGAAAACTTTATACTTTCCTAACTGTGTCAGACAAAACAGCCACAGACAAAGGAGCCCTTCTAGCTCAGCTATAATACAGACTATCCAGTATTGCCTCTGCTTTCAATAAATCATCATCCACTCTCCAGGCTATCTGAAACAAAAATAAAAGGTACGTACTTACCATAACACTAGATCCATTTTGTCTTACTACGTCCATCTCAACAAATGGGTTAACAGAACTGATCTTAGCACCTTTCTGATACTCTTGAATCCAGGGCTCAAGCTCCTCTCCTACCAATAATTCCCTGTTATCCCTACTGTAACTTAGACTGAGTTTGCTTGCTTATATCTAGTACGTCATATAATAGGTACAAAAAACTTTGACTAGCATACCAAACAAAAGAAGAATGAGGAATCAACTCAAGGCTGAATACATGATAAGGCCCTGATCAGGTCATATTAATTAATCAAGGGCCAATATATGACAATTTAGGAAGGGAGATAGAAGGAGGCAATGTTGAGCCAGACTGAATAAGACAACACAGATCAAGGATTATGGTAAGTACATAACTTTCGCACCTGTTATTGTCTTTTCCATCAGACTCAGATGGGATAGATTCTCCAGCTACCCCAAGTGGTTTCATGGAAGGATGTTTGAAAGATGATGGAGCTAACAGACATATGTCATCTAGACTGCACAGCCAGCTTGTAATGAGACTCAAGAGTGGAACAGTAAATGGATTAACAGCAGCACAAATCTCATCTATCAGAGCTCAGCAAAGTAAGCAGTGCAGGGTGCCATAGCACTGGTTGTGTTGTAATACTAATTCCATTTCAATATAGACAAAAGCAATTCAATCAGAGAGCCACCTGGATAGAAACTCCTTGGCCAAATTTGGTCCTTGAAAAGGAAAGAAAAAACTGTTCTGCTTTTCTAATGTCTTTGTTGCAATATAGGTAAAATCTCAGTTGATGATGAACATCCAAAGGTACTATATATTCCCATTTGTTTAAGAAATTCAAGAAGAAAACCAGTTGATAAATTGTCTGATTAAGATTCGCTTTCAGGCCACTTTGGGAAGAACATGCAGACTGGTCCTCAGTGATACCCCTATCATTATGAAAAGTCAAGTAGGGAGGCTTGCAGGATAAAGCTTGTAAGTCAGACATCCCCTTAACTTAAGTGATAACCACTATGAAAATTGTTTTCCAAGACAAAAATTTCATTTCTGCTGAGGCTGCTGGTTAAATTCGGGACTTGTTTAGGGCTTTAAGAATCATAGTAATATCCCATGGAGGAAAAGGCTCTCTTAATGGAGATCTTAGAAAAAACTTCCTTTCAAAAAGGCCTTAGAAATATTTAAAGAAGCAACAGAGGTTGGACATACAGTAGTTGCTAACTGTACTTTGTAAAGAAACAAGAACTGTTCTAAAGCAAACCTGTGATGAAAAAAGGTCTAAACATTCAGAGGAAGCCAAGACAGCAAACCTCTTCCATTTGCTTTTGTAAATCTTCCTAATGTTAGGCTTCTATGACAAAGACAAAAACCAAAGAAAAGCCTGGTATCCCTGGCAATCCCTGGAACTGAAGGAACCATGCAGTTAATTGTAGGTTTTCTATGTCTCAGTGAGGCTGTCTGGATGCATGAGGCAGAAGGTCTGGAAGACGATCCAGCACTCAGGGAGGGTGTTTTAGATGAGGCCAGATAAAGGGGAACCATACTTGCTGGTGAAAAAAAGAGGAAATGAGAATCACTGTTACCTTTCACCTCATGGCTTTCATTATAAACCTGGTTATGTGAGGAAAAGGTAGAAATGCATACAGGAAAATTGGGGGGCAATTGCGGACTACAGCATCCCTCAGTGACTTTCCCTCTTGGAGAATTAAGGCAAACTGACTGCTGTACTCGATGTTGCAGTAGGACACAAAAATATTGCAGCATGGCTGGCCTCAAAGGCAAAAATCAGAGTTGCCACCAACTGATGATGAACATCCAAAGGTACTATATATTCCCATTTGTTTAAGAAATTCAAGAAGAAAACCAGTTGATAAATTGTCTGATTAAGATTCGCTTTCGGGCCACTTTGGGAAGAACATGCAGAGTATCCATATGTGAAGCAAGATACACAAGCTCTGTTTGTCTGCCAAGACACTGGAAGTCCCTGGGATGTGCATTACCACCACAAAGCATCAAAATGCAATATCTACTGCCACATGCTCATGGTTTCCCATCAGAATGGGAATGAGTGGGTTGTCTCTTGCATATTAATATAACACACTACTGCCATGTTGTTTGTCTGGATATCACAGGATTGGGAAGGGAATTTCAGAATGCCTGCAATACTAGGAAGACTGCCCTTATTTTCAAGAATTTGATGTGATGTCTGGCTTCTGTTATTGACTATGTGCCTTGAACCATTTTACCTTTATAATGCCCCCCAATCATCCTAGAAGGGAGACATATGATGGCTGTGGGAGATGGAAGGGTGAAAGATCACCCCTTCACAGTTTTTTCATTAGTTAAATTGTTTGAGTGATACTGAAATACACAGTGAATTTCTGGACCTTTGTCTTTCTGAAAAGATTTCAAGCCTGCATAAACTAAAGCCCTGTTTATGATTCCCAGCTGGGTGAGGAAAATAAACCTATATTTTCTTGTCTGTAGGTGATAAAGCTGATTTCTGTTTTAAGAAATTTGCTTGGCCTGGTGTTCTCATTCTATGTCAGAGTAGTTATAATGGTTAAAGTATTTACCTTACAGACACAATGTGCAGGGTTTGATTCTCACATGGGGTAAATGGCTATGTTTAAAATAGGCCAAAATAGCAAATAACCTAGTACTAACCTATGAGAGATACACACAAATTAGCTAGGCTGCACATTTCACATGCTTTTTCATTGGTTAAATTGTCTGAGTGATAATACACAGTGAATTTCTTGGCCTTTGTCTTTTTCCAAAATTATTTCAAGCCTACATAAGCTAAAGCACTTCTGGTGAATCCCTGCTTGTTTTCCCACCCATTGATCTGCTTTTTAAACCTGGTAATTTTAAGCTGCCAATCCCTACTGTAAATTGAGCTTAATAAGATCCTCTCTTTCTACACTGCTGTTGATATCTTGAATTATTTATTTGTCCTCCCTTGTGCTTATATTGAAAAGGGACATTTTGCCTCTCATTGTCTGCTCTAGTGATTTACTTGCTCCAAATTCAATATCTAGCTAACTGTTGAATAAAGTAGTGCATTGTTACACTCTGTCAAGCACATGTTTACATAAACATGCCAGTAGGTTTTCCATCTAGTACACTGCGAAGCAGCCTGGTTTGTTTAGGTTGGGGAAACACTTGAGATTTATCCATGGAGTTTTATTGACTGGAGGGCTTATTAATCAGATTATCTTGCTTTTACTGCCTTTATAAATTCTGTACAATTAATTGGCTCTTAACTCACTTATATGAAGCAAAGATTTTTATTGAATAATCATAATAGTTTTATAAGCTGTTTAAAGTACACTGCTGTATCCATATCTCTAAGTTTGCTTCTGGCAGCATTTCATTCCGGATACACCTTTATTGTGCTTTTTACATTAGGAGGAAGGGTTATTAATCTAGTGGCAGCAGGTGTTTATCTGGTCTATCTGAGCTTGGAAGCACACAAAAGGGCTTTTAGTATCCTTTTTACATTGCTTATATACAATGTACTTTAGCACTTAAAAAATGTATTGTCTGCTGCTGCTTTAAGTAGTTAACTGCACTGTATTACATTGTATCTGTTAGCTGTACTGCTCATGTAGGTAGTTTGTGTGATCTTGTTACACTAGAGCTCCAAACCAGCTATTCTACATCTGCACCCTTGTGGTAGAAGTGTGCTTATCTAACCTGTCTAAGTTGGTGATTGCTGGTGGAAGGCATATTGTGTGCTTTCCTGATCTGTAGTTAGCTTAAAACTTGTTTCTTTTTGCTCATATTTAAGCTTTGCATTTGTGTGGTGCTGATCTTCGTACAACAAAGGTGAGCAGTGCCCCTGCATTGACACAAAAGCCTAGAAGCTGATTTTTTTCCTAAACAGTTGGCAGCCAGTATAAAGCTCCTGGCATGAATGAAACTATCAACATTAAGTGTTTTTGAGAGACAGGAAGTTTACTGTTTCATAAAGGGTAAAGTTTTCCAAGTCAATTATAGTTTTATTGTTTTTAATTAGGATTAATTAAAATATGTGATTGGTTAAAACATTTTAAATTTTGTATAAATGGAGTTTACTCAAAACAGTTAATTGCTGATGAAGTCTTTCAGATGAAAGCATTCAATAAAACGAGTATATGCCAAAGTGTGATCTGTTTCAGTCGTCTGGGAGCTCGCTGGTCTTTAAGTTGTTTTATTTGTTTGTTTAAGCAGAGGAGGGCACTCATCCAGTGCTTGTACCTCTCGTTTTTAGTCTTAGACAGCAACTTCTTCCTCTTACTGTATAACTTATTAATGTTAGATGTCAACCAGAGTGACTTGTTTTTTTTTTTTTTTTGTTTTGATCCTATTCGGTGAGTCAATACATTTGTATAAGTGTTTGGACATTTGTGTATATGTTAGTATAGTTGTCAATGCTATCTGTAAAAACAGGAGCTTGGAAGTTATTTATGCCATTCCCTAGGAGGCTATAATTAGCACTGAACTTTTTTAGCCTGATTTCACCTAAGAGGGGTTCAGGTATTATAGCTACTTCAAATGTGACTGATTTGTCATCAGATTTAAGAAGCAAGGCTCCTAAATTTGTGGTGGTGAAATGGTCACCCATGTTGGTGAGGAACAGGTTTATTTGTTTTAGGGCATTAGTGTTAATGTCCAGGAACATTTATGCGAGCATGTTGGTACTCATGTAAGTTTCCCAGTCAATGGAGGGATAGTTAAAATCACCCATGACTAGCGCATTTGCTTGTAATTTGGTTGACTCAAGTAGGTCACCCATGACTAGAGTGTTTGCTTGTAATTTGACTGTCTCAAGTAGGTCCAAATAAGCAGAGTGGGTATCTTGGTTCATTGAAGGGGGCCTATAACTAATGACATGAAGGGGAATCTTACCCACAGTTAGTTGATCTTGGAGTAACTCCATGGAGGTTTCCTGTCTAACCAGTCTAGAGGTGTATTTATCTTTGATGAAGATAGATACTCCAACTCCTTTGGTTCTTACATGTTCATGGTGTTTAGTTCAATGTATGATTAATTTGTCTATTTTCATAATTTTGTATTTTTACAATTTAGTGGTTTTAACTTTAAGTTCATTCAATTTATGTAATTGTATTATTGATTAAGTGTTTACTGATTGACATGAGAGGGGTGCATATATATATAGGGTGGTTGTGTGTATACATTGTTATTCTGAAGAAGTCCAGTCGATAGGACGAAACCTAGGTCAATTTCATTCATTTTTATCGGTTTTTCTCAGTTTGTGGTTTTAATAAATTCCATTTTGGTGCTTGAACTTCGTTCTTCTCATCAGTTTACTGTTTTTTACATGGTTTGGTTCTTGGTTGGTTCTTTGGTCCCTCTTGATGGAGAACGTTGGTTCCTCAGCAGACATCATGGATTTATTACAACAAATAAATGAACAAATAAAGGCGCATACTGCTCAAATTAAATCCTTGACTGAGAAACAACATTCAGGTTCGAATTCACAGGTATTTGGCAGTTTGGGTTTGCCATTGACTCAAGCCTCACAACCTTCCCTATGTATGGATACTTCTAGTGTGCAAAATGTTACAACCACCCCAGATAAGGTCATTAACAATGTGCGCCCTGGCTTAGGTGAAGGAAGTTCTATTGGGGAAAATAATGAACATTGGAAACACAATATGTTCAGCTTCAAAACTGATACCGTTATCAAAGAAAATCATGCGGTCAAAAGTAATCAGACTTTGGCTAAACAGTTAAAGCTGTTTGAAGTCAATCTATTTAAATTGAGGAGAACCCAATTAGAGAACAGCTATTTATCAAGGAATATTGAGCTTGGACAGGTGCCGACGGGCTTGCGTGTGTGGAGATACCCGAATGGGATCGATGGCAATTCTGAGATGTTAACTGAATTGCATGAACTATTCAACAAAACTGAGTTGGCTATTATGGAGATTATGGTGAAGTTTGACCAGAAAAAGATTGAGACATGTTTGGTGGATCTTGAGCGTATTAATGATGGCATTGTGAAAGATTTATTATTCGAACAGTATTACACCAATTACACTAACATTTTGGATGAGGTTGATGGTAGCTGTCAAGTTTTGTACAATAAGAAACTTTTAAAAATCAAAAGGGACACTAGAGCATATGAAGCAGATACGGTATATCCACAATCCATTGGAAACCAGCGTAGGCATGGTAACCGTGACGAGTTAGCCAATCAAGTAACAGGAAGTGATGACGTGGTGATATTGGAGACACAGAAAATAGATAAAAATGTAATCAACAGAACTGAGAGCCCTTTAGAAGAAGGACTCAGATGCTCGGAAAGAATGTGAAACAAGGAACCAATGTATGAGGAGAAAGAGTACGGACGTTTGGGGGCACGGCCAAAAGTACGGTATCATACGGTATCATACCAAAAACCCGCCAAACGGAAATTGGAAAAAAACGGAGGTAAAAAACATTGATTTTTTAGCAGCTCAAGTAAGTAGTTTTGCTCCTGGTTTGCGTGACAACAGGCTAGGTAATCAAAATAACAACGGTATTGGCGACAAGGATTTTTATATTTCCGAATCCCCTAGTTTGCCGATTTTACGTGGCTCAGAGAAAAATGACAATGACAATGTTTTTTACATTTGTGGTGAAGAAATTGGGGGTCGGCAGGTTTTGAGTATTAATTTAACATTTACTTCAGAATCGATTGGGTCTTTGATTAATAATGAACAATGTAGCCATTCGTCTATGGGGTTTGAGGATTCTCATGTGAGTTTATTGAATTTTAGCACACATACTGTGATGGATGAAATGTACAACATTTTGTTTAATACTGACAAGACTAGTGTGGACTACGACAAGGTGGGTTGTATTGCTCATGACAACAAGGATTGTTTGAGTGATCGTGTTACACGTGAAACAGGTGCTTTTCATTATAACGCACCGGATTGAACTACTGTCATTAGTGAAACTCATGATGACATTGAAACACAAATCAGTATGTTTGATTCAAGTGTGCATTATTTTGAGGCTATGAGTAATCACAGTGCATTTATGCACACAGACCACAATGTATGTTGTCAGGTAGATGGAACTAAATCTGTGCTGTTTAATAGTGTTTTGACAACCGTGACTGTAATGATTTTGAGTCAGGGGGGCTCACTTTAGGTGAAAATATTTTTGAGGACCCACAGTTTGACATTTTGAGTAAACCAGTCATTATGGAGAACAATGAACACAATTTTAAATTATACAATTACTCTAATCACGCATTCAATTCTGGGCATGTTAATCTTTTTTATAAGGGTTTTACCTTTTTACCATGTAGAAAAGGTAATTTGGTTGACACCCTTATAGATTTAAAATTATTTGTTTGTAAAATGAATTTAAGAGTGCATTTTAATGCTGCAAATGTACTTAATGAGCAGAACAAAATGTCTAAACCCAGTAAATTTAATCCACCAATGAATCCCATGATAGCTATTTTTGAAATAGCATGTGAACTGGACATTAGGGAACACTTTAAACAGTTCATAAAACACACTTATATGAACATGACACATGATGAATGTTTATTGTTGAATGATTTAAGAAAATGTGACAATATACGCATAATGAAGCCTGATAAAGGTAATGGGGTTGTGATAGTTGATAACAATGATTATGTTAGCATTATGACGACCATGCTCATGGAAGATAACTACTTAGAAAGTAGCATTAATGAAATTAATATTGCCCACCGTAAATTGGATCTTATGTTGGAGGACATGTTGTTCCAGGGTGAGTTAACGGAAGTGGAGTTTGATTTTATGAGTAATCCCTACCCAATGGTCAGTGGTATTTTTGGCATACCCAAAATTCATAAAGGGATGGATAACGTCAAATTCAGACCTATTGTAGATGGTAAGAGGAGTAAAACCTGTTTCATTAGTCAGTACTTAGACCATCATATGAAACCAGATTTGAATATCTTCCCTTATATTACCAAGGATTCTTGGAATTTATTGGAGAGCCTAAAAACTTTAAATGTTAACAACAACACTATTTTTCTTACCATCGACATTTGCAATCTATTTACGGTCATTCCACATGACGTTGGATTGTCCTGGTTAGAATATTAGTTAATGGAGACTGGTATATTTGATCAAGATCAAATTAACGTATATGTTAAACTTATGGAGGCAGTTTTACAAAATAACTATTTTTTGAAGGACATTTTTTCAAGCAATGTACTGGAGTGGCGATGGGGGCTGCATGTGCCCCCATATATGCTAATTACATCATGTCCTATTGGGAGCAAAGATATATATTTGCTAGTGATTACAACAAGTATATAAAATTATACACCCGATATTTGGACAACATATTTATTGCTTGGGAGGGTGAAGTGGAGGCGCTTCATGCCTTTATTAAATACATTAACAACAATGTATGTTTTTTAAAGTTTACACACAAATACAATGCTGACACTATTACATATTTGGATGTGAGAATAACCATGGACAGAGCACATGGTAGGATGAGATCCAATATTTATAGGAAACCCACATTTTCCAACTCTTATCTTCAGTACAATAGTTGGCACCCCAGACATCAAAAAAGAGCCATTGTCAAGGGGCAAATGGTAAGAGCTGCTAGGACGGTTAGTAACCACGGGGATTTTTTGGATTAATTAAACTATATGATTGGGTTGTTTCTAAACAGAGGTTACCCTAAGGAATAATGTATGGAGCTGTTTAATGAAATCAAAATCAAAAGAGAAAAAGGTATTTATAAACCCATCCTCAATTTTGATAACATAGTTAATTATGAGACCGTGTCCACCACACGAAACAACATGGGTACTTTTCCATTATTGTTTATCACCACCTTTAATGGGGATACTGATTGGATTACATGGATGGTCAACAAAAACTGGGGTATTTTACAACTGGATAAAAATGTGGGAGCAAGAATTGGGTGTGTGCTCAATTTCATATACAAGAAGGATTCATCCTTGAAAGATATTTTTGAAAGATGTTCCCTTTCTAAGGATCCATTGAACAGTTGGAGGCCGGGTAATTTCAAATGTGGAAGATGTTCTACTTGCCAACACATATTACCCACGGGGAGCAATTTTATGGTTAACAATCACCACATATCCATTTTGGGTCATTTTGATTATGTCCAAAATGTGGTATACATGCCAAAGTGCCAGGTGTGCCCAATATTTTACGTAGGAAAAACAAGTAGGTATTTTAGAGAGAGAATTAGGGAACACATTTTAGATATTAAGCATTAAGCTCACCAACGCTTTAGCAAGGCATATTGTTGGTAATACTGATCATTGTTTAAAATTTTGTGTGTTGCAACAAATCAAGGGTGATCAGCAAGGCAGGATTTTGGATGTACATTCAGATATATGTGAACTAAAATGGCAACTAAGATTGGATGCACAAAATTATCCTGGTATTAACGATTAAATAACTATTATGCCTTTACTTAAGCTTAAACATATTTTAGGTAAACGTTAAAGGTACAAAACATATGCAATTTTAACAATTGTAACATATATCGTTATTTAGTTATATTAAATTTATAATTTATTTGGTATAACACTGATGGTGTTTAGTTCAATGTATGATTAATTTGTGTATTTTCATAATTTTGTATTTTTACAATTTAGTGATTTTAACTTTAAGTTCATTCAATTTATGTAATTATATTATTGATTAAGTGTTTACTGATTGACATGAGAGGGGTGCATATATATATAATGTGGTTGTGTGTATACATTGTTATTCTGAAGAAGTCCAGTCGATAGGACGAAACCTAGGTCAATTTTGTTTGTTTTTATCGTTTTTTCTCAGTTTGTGGTTTTAATAAATTCCATTTTGGTGCTTGAACTTCGTTCTTCTCATCAATTTACTGGTTCTTACATGTTCACTCTGCGGTCTGAAAGTGTGGAAGGCACTGCAGCCTTGCAAGGCTGGAGTACTCTCTGTGGTTCTGAACCAAGTTTCTGCAACTGCACAGATGTCAACATCCTCCAGGAACAGGAGTGCTTCCAGAGAGTGTGGTTTCTGATTTAAACTCCTAGCATTTAGCAGCATAACCCTTTATTTGTGAGTGATATTTTCACATCAAAGCATTTGTTCTTGAGACTTTGCCTAAAAAAGGCACTATGGGAGAGGCAAGTGCCTTAGCCAGTAACTGATAACCTAGAGGTGACAGGTGAAGACCATCTCTGGCAAAGCAGCATGGTCTGTCAACCATGTCACCCCAGGCTGAAGAACTGGATCCCCTTATAATGACATCAGAAACTACAGACAATTGTTGAAGTCAATAATATTTTTATTGATGCTGTGGTATCATCCTAGGTGAGGGTAGAATGCTGCTCAATACTAGGGACATACCTTCCTGGGATACATATTCAGAAAGCTTAATCATGTCTCTCTTCATATATCCAGTGAGGTACGTCTCAAGTCATTCACACCAACATAAACTATGATGGAGTCATAACGGTACTTGTTGTTGAGAGACCTGAGTTCATGTCTGATCTGATGAATGCTGTCACCCGAGAAACAGCTGACTATAACCTTCTTGTCCAGCCTGGTGAGTGGGACATCTGTGTGTCTCTCAATGGAGTCACCTATGACTAAAAAAAATTTGGTTAGATATGCATTGCCTTAGAGGCTTATTTGGTGAGTAAAAAATTTGGGTTAGATGTGCATTGCCTTAGAGGCTTATTTGGTGAGACACTGTTGCTTGTGTTTTTATGTGTATTGAGTGTTGTAGGTCCTGTATTAGGTGTTGTGTGTTTGTGTTTCAAAGGTCTCTGGTGTTTAGGTAGGTTTCTGTTGAGTACCTCCGTGTATGGTGGTTTACGTGTTGACAGCATGGTCTGCATAGGAAGTGTAGTATGTGGGCTGACAACCTGTTCAGTATTACTAGTTTGTGTGCGAGACAGCAAGGATTCCAGATTCTTAGTGTAAATGCATCTCTCCCAAATTGTACTTGAGTGATTCAGGAGTAGATGGTTATCAGTGTACAATAGACAGTTGTTACACTGCCTCAGGATACCCATGTTAATCAGGTTGGTAGGAGTAATGGAGGGAAACAGACTGTCCATAATCCCAGGTTAGGGAAGAGAAAATGGAGGATGTGGTATAACTGGGTGCTCTAAATGGGGTCTATACTAATGGGGGGGGGCTCTATAAAGGGTCTGTATTAACAGTGTGAAACTATATACAGTGTATCCTGTAGAGGATTTTAAACTGGAGAGATTTGCTTATATGCAAACACGAGGTACTGTGTTTACGAGGCTTTTATACCAGAAGGATGAAAGACGTTTCTAAAGTTAAACCCTCAGGCCAATCAGATAAAATCACAAAAAAGTTATTGACCAGTAGTCTCCACTTTGGATGGGTTGAATTTAGCTCCCTGCTCCCACTAGAGAGTGCAAAAGAACCCTCCCAATGTAAAACCAGCTGAAGATTTTTATACTAGAGGGTATGATGCTGAAATGATAAAGAATAATAAGGAATTTGTAATCTCTGAATGTGAAGGATTAGGCCAACCCTATTTCTCTGAGGTGAATAATGCTTTTCGAAAAACTAGACAACACAGAAATTATTCCCTAGGCTACATTACTAAATTTAATAGGCAGACTATACTAATTAGAAGAATAATACAAAAAACTGGGTAATTTTTAATTTTGACCCAGAAATTTAAAAAGTAATTGGTGAAAAAACACATTTTGCATTAAAAAATAAAAGAATTTGAAATAGCATTTATGTTATAAAGATCTGGCATTTTGTCAATCATAACCAATTCCTATTAATAAGAAAGGTACAGTTCCTTGCTATACGTGTGTACATTGCAGTTACATAAATTCAGATAAAGAATATAAACATCCTATTACTAAGCAAATATTTATATTTAAGGTATTTGCAACTTGTTACACAGAGAATATGATATATTTCACTAACTGCACGAAATGTGACTGCTTCTATATAGGAAAAATGAAGAAGAAATTTAAAGAAAGAATAGCTTCTCACCTATCAGATATTCATACATGTATTGACACAAATATGTTATGTAAACATATTATATAAAAAGGAAGTGAACATGTATTTAAGTTTAGGGTCCTTCAGCAAATATATATGAATAAACACGGAAGTGATTTATTGCACAAGACCGAACTAGCTGAGTACAAATGGATCAATTATTTTAGAGATGATTCTCCACTAGGATTAAACATTATGAATAGTATTAAACCAGTTTTAAAATTTAAGCAAGGTTAAGTATGATTTGGTTTTAACTCATTCACTCCAGTGGAGCTCAGGAAGTTTGCACTCTAACTTCCAATGGGCGGAGCCCAAGCCTTTTAACAGTATCAAATTATGTCCTCATGTTTAGGTTCATAGGTAAGTACTAGGCTATCTGCCCAAGGGCATTCGTAAGCCTACCCAGAATGTGTTGGCTTTCACCACTCCCTTAGATTAGTTCCCTGTGCCTCTGTCCAGCACAGCCATTAGTTCCCTGTGCCACTCTCCAGCAGAGCTACTGCGGTGATCCCCGGGGTAAATTTTCTGTTTCCCATCCACCCATCAAGGTTTCTCTTGAAGAGTGTTAGTGAGGGGCTCTGCCTTATGTATACTGGAATCGTGTTCCAAAGCATGGGGAGTCTCTGGGATAGGAATCTATCCCTCCAGCATGTCCTATTTATCGTTGTGGTGAGGTTTATATCTCTAGAGTGTGTGGCTCTCTGGGATTTGTTTTTTTTTTAGGTGGAGCATGTCCATCAATTCTGGGTTGGACATGGCCTTGTATGTCAGGCAGAGATCACCTCTGAGTAAGCGGTATGCAAGTGAGTACAGCTGGAGTTTCTTAAGTCGGGCTGCATACAGCATCTGTTTGAGGCCAGTAATCCTCTTGGTGAGGTACTTTTGTGGTCTTTCCAGCTGTTGAGGGTGTCTTGTAAGGTACATCCCAAATGGGGCACTGTATTCTATGATGGGTCTAATGAGTGATGCGTAGAGAGGCACAATAACCTCTTTTGTTCTAGATACGAACCCTTTTGTGATTAGGTGGACCACATAGAAGAATTTTCTAAGCACCCTGGCAATATGATTATCAAAGGAGAGTTTACTATCTACTTGGGTCCCCAGATCCCTTATTACATTTTCTGTATTTAGGGGGCTACCACCTATGTGGTAGTTCGCGGGTACTTTGTTTTTTCCAAAGGGGATGACTATGCACTTTTTAGCATTTAGCTTGAGGCCATGATTTTGACACCAGGTATCCATCTCAGTGAGACCCATCTGGAGGGTGTCTGTATTAGCCGGAGAATCAATTATGGCCCCTAGTTTGCAGTCGTCTGTGAACTTGGTCAGCCATAGTCCTCCTATACTTGCCTGTACCTCTGAGAAGTATATACTGAACAGGAGGGGTCCTAGGACTGAGCCCTGGGGGACGCCACTTGTAACCGGTTTAGAGTTGGAAGTAGAGCCTGCAACTCTCACCATGTGGGTTCTATCCATGAGCCAGTTGGCAACCCATCTCGTGATGTAGGGGTTTATGTTCAAGCTGGTGAGCTTTTCTATAATACTAGAATGGGGAATGGTGTCGAAAGCCTTTGTGAGGTCTAGTTAGGCAGTGTGAACCTCCTTTCCCTCATCTAACGCCTTGGTAACCATCTCAAAGAAGTCCACCAGGTTTAGGAGGCATGATCTGCCCTTAACAAAGCCAAACTGGGTAGGGTCCAAGGTTTGGAGGTTCCCAATGTCTCTGTTAATGAGTTCTATGATGATGTGTTCCATAGCCTTGCAGACCAGGCTAGTCAGGCATATAGGGTGATAGTTCCTGGGGTCAATTGTGGCTCCACCTTTGTGGAGTGGGATAACTGTTGCTGTGCGCCACTCTGTGGGTACGTAGCCTGTAGAGAGGCTGAGTTTGAACAGTGTGTTTAGGTGAGGGGTTAGTTCATTTTGGAGCTCTTGTAAGACACAGCCTGGTCCAATTGAAGCTGTGTTTTTGGCTTTGGATAAGGCTGTTTTAACCTGTGTGTCGGTGATTGATGGGGCCCTACATTCTTCTGGTATGGTTATGGGCCTTTTAGGGGGTGAGAGGGGGGGTGAAGTTTGCACTAAACCTGTCTGCCAGAATGTTGGCAATATCAGTCGGTTCAGTGTATTTTGTGCCATTCTGCACTAACTCAGAGCATATCTGAGAGTTTTCCCTTAGGTTCTTGACATAGCTAAAGAACGCTTTGTGGTTATCTTTGGAGTTATTGGCAATTTTTCTTTCAAAACTAGCCTTGGATGATTTAATGAAGGATCGTAGTTTCTTGCTGATACTGATCAGGGATGTCTTTCCTTCTTGGGATTTTACTCTTTTCTGTACTAGTTTCCTCCTTCTGTTGTATAGCTTGTTTATGGCAAGGGTCCACCAGACAGGTTTCCTTTTCTTGGAGGACTGAGTCTTGGTTTTACTTGGAATAGCATGATCCATGCATTCCTGCAGATGCTCACAGAGTGCCTTTGTAAAGGTTTCAGCAGCTTGGACAGCATTGTCCTTTAGCATGGGGGCTGTGATCCTTTCCACCTCGGTTTTAAGTAACATGAAGTTTGCTTTTGAAAAGTTTTTCATGGTGGTTTCCTTGATTTGGGGTGGGGGCAGAATGTGGATATCCAGAGTGATTAGTCTATGGTCTGATCTAACCAGTGAGGGGTTGACCTCTGGTGTGGAACACCAGTCGCCCATGTTGGTGATGACCAGGTCCAATATATTGTTGCCTCTGGTAGGGGTGTTGACCAGTTGATCCAGGGTGTTCGAGTTTATAAATTCTAGGAAGTGTTGGGCAAGGAAGTTAGTTCTTGAGTAGTTCTCCCATTTTATGTTTGGGTAATTGAAATCACCCAGTAGTAGGGTGTTTGGTAGGACCTTCATATTTCTCAGTGTCTCCAGAAATGCAGAATGGGGGTGCTGGGCCATGGTGGGTGATCTGTAGCAAGCTACAATTTGGATTGCAGTTTTGCCCGTTGTTAGTTTCACATGAATGATCTCTGATGCATTGTGCTGTGCCACTAACCTGAAGGTGTGGGTATCCTTGATGAATATGGATACACCCCTGCCTTTTGTGTTTCGGTCCTGGTGCTGTGGCTGAAAGTTATGGTATGAGTTGTAGCCTAGTAGTGCTGGGGTGCTCTCAGGAGCCTTAAACCAGGTTTCTGTTACTGCACAGATGTCAATGTTCTCCATACTGAGGAGTGCCTCGAGTGCGTGCATTTTGAGGTTTAGACTTCTGGCGTTGAGTAGCATTACCCTCAGTTTTTGGTTACTTGTGCTATTTATGGTGGTGGGGTTGTCTTTTGAGCCTTGCCTAAAAAAGGCACTATGGGGGCAGCAAGAGCCTTGGCCAGTATTTGAAAGCCTAAGGGTGACAGGTGCAAGCCATCTCTTGCGAAGCAACGTGGCTTGTCGAGCATGTCATCCCAGGTGGACAGATACTGGATCCCCTTCGAATGACACCAGAAACTTAGCCAATTGTTGAAATTGATATTTTTTTCTTTATACTGTGGCATCATTCTTGGTGAGGGCAGGATGCTACTCAGGGTCAGGGTCATACTGGCCTGGGTTATATGATCAGAGAGCTCTTCCATGTCTCTTTTCATGTATTCCAGGAGGTAGTCTCAGGTCATTCACACCAACATGGATAATGACAGAGTTGTATTTGTACTTGTTCTGGAGTGACCTGAGTGCTTGTGTTATGTGGCAGATCCTGGCACCTGACAGGCAGCTAACTGTAACCTTCTCCTTGTCCAGCCTAGTTAGTGGGACATCAGTGTGCCTGACTATAGAGTCACCTATTACTAGTGTGTTGGGTATGTTATTTTGTGTTAAGGGCTGTGATTGCATGGCACACTGATTATGTGAAGTATGTGTTTCATGGTTGGTGATGGGGTGTGGAGGTTGCTTGGATGTCTGTTTTGGAGGTCTCTGTTGCTTTTGCAGAGTTTTATTTAGAGCCTCCAAGTATGTTTTCATGTATTCATGTGTGTTATTTGCCAGTGTTGGTTTATTAGGTATATGTGAGACTGGTGGTGTGTTGCAAGTATTACCCTTCTCCTCTTGACTGTCAGTTCCAGTCTTGGGTTGAGAGAGCTTTGCCTCCAATTTGGCTGTATAATTGCATCTCTCGCATATATTAGTGTTTGGTGGTAGGAGGAGAGGGTTGTCTATGCACATGAGGCAGTTGTAACATTGTCTCAAAATGCCCAGATTCACCAGTTGGACTGGAGAGTACACCGGAAACTGCCCTTTGGACATGCCTGAATAGGTAGAGTAAGCTGTTTTTCTGATTGGCTGGTAGGGACAGTATAGGGGGGTCTAGTTCTAGGGTCTAGTTCTAGGGTTAATTAGTGCTTGCTATGAGTTTTAAGCAAGTGCTTGACTGTTTGTCTAGATCCAAAGGAAAAATTGAAGAATAGTCTTCATGGAGCGGAGAATAGTTTAACTCTAGCTAAACGGCGCTGCCCAGTGCACAAAACCGCACAAATGCAGTTTTTATAGCAGGAAAGTGAAAGAGATGTAAATTAGCCCAAAATGGCCAATGAACTACTAACTTCTGGGCTGAAACCACTCCTCCAGGGACAGATAGGCTGCTCAAAGCTCCCCTCTCTCACAGGTGAACAGAGAAACTTCCTTCTATCCAAGTAAGGTATGGGCAACACAGAAACATGTAACAAAGCCCTGGATTCTGCAATAATCTGAAAACTGGACTATACTAGTTCAGAAAGGCGTGAAAAAGTATATTATATATATATATATATATATATATATATATATATATATATATTTTTTTTTTTTTTCCCCCCAGAAAATAGAGCAGATACAATCAAAATTAGCCCATAATGGGCCAATAAACTACTAACTTCTGGGCTGAAACTACATTTCAAAGAAATGTTCATATTTCTGGAACCGTAGGGGTTATGAAAGAAGTATTAGTGGCAAACCCTTAAGCACAAACTATTTTTAGACTGGTAGTATTCTTTAGGTACTAGGTCTTAAACTGAATTTTATAAGTCACAGTAAACACAGTAACTATTATGTTTGTAATATTTTGTAAACAGCTTATAATATCTCCGCAACCACTCAAGTTACACACATACTGTCAGCAGCATTTTATTCAAGTTGCTGAGAGCTTTCATTTAAGACCAAAGAGTTCTGCCTTCATTACTTGGTTGTTGAGATATTTAGAAAATATGAAAATTATAGCTATATAAATTCATATCATAAAAACAACGGTCACTATCTCTTTACCTGCACTAGACAAAGGTCAAATATTAATGCAGTTGAATTAGCCATTTAAAATCTTTTAAAACTTTGTACATAGCATGGTTTTGAAATTATTGATCCAAATATGAACAAGCAATATTTGATGCTTAGAGGAATCAGTAGGAGTTAACTGTTGATGCACCTGGAGGAGTCATTCGGATGTAATGAGTTAACCTTGGCTATGTTAATTATAATTAATTAAAATACTATTAATTACATACATTGAAAAAGGGCTCAATGTGGCCCAATGGACTTTCCTGGTTAACAAACTACAAATAAAATAAAATAAATAAAAAAAAAAATATTTTAGGATGTATTTGTATCTTTAGATTTACATGCAGTTATGTGCGAGTATTGTATGTAATTTTTATATATCCTGAATACCGTTTTATATAGTTTACATATTTTGAATGTTTCATTTCAATTAAATGATTTTTAGATAAATATCATGTGATGTGTAGATTTGTCTGACAGGCTGGTATATTTGAGATAAATTTGAGATAAATTTGTAAAACATAATGAATTAATTCTAAGCACTTCAAAAAAGAGTTTTACAACTTGAAAGCTTTGCTCATCAATAAATCACTTTTATATAGGAAAATCAGATTTTGCGTTTTGGAATCCATTCAGCTAGTTGGAGAAGTTTTTGTTGTTTGGACCTATCTGGAGTTTGAGATAGTGTCTTGGTTTTGTGAAGGAGATGGATAGGAGTTTGATAAAATAGATCTAGTAGTGTACTAGACAGAAGACTGCTGTTTTGGGAGAAAAGAGGTTACAAATCTCAAAGAGCAGGACATTACAGGTACTGTAAAGAAGGAATAGGAGCGGAAGGCAGCTGTTAGCATACAGCAGCAGCTACTGTAAAGGAGAAGAAGGAGATGGCTGTTGGCATACAGCAATAAATTTGCCTGTATCTCCTCTACTGGATTTTTTGTAATATACCTCCTACGCAGACTGGCTCTAAATCATCTCTTTGGCGAGTACAGCAACCTTAGAGAACAGTGCTTTACTTCTGTGAAAATCTAAGCACTCCCACTGCATTGCCCATAAAACGATATCATTATAAAGTAGGGGCACTAAATGTTATTTATGTCAAACTCTTCAGAAAAGTAGTGTACATTGTTATAGGTTTCACAACCTTTCCGTTAGAGTATTACCCTGATCTGTGCAATTCACACAGCTAGAGGACGCCCCCTTTCACTCATAGCTCGGTTATTTATAATATCCCTTCTATTTAGCCCATACCTAGAAGGATATTGTTTTAAAACTTCAGCTAGATCTTTTTGTACAGCAGAATCAGGTCTAGGTATACCTAAATACAAAATATAAGAAATGCTGTTCGAAAGCCACATAATGGTATTTTAATAAATCAAATGTAAGCACTTTCATTTTCAATACTACAGAAATATCATCAGACAAAGAAATACACTACCTCACATCTTTTAAATACCATAAAAAGCTAAACCTCACTTCCCTGAGGAGGTGGTGCCCAAGAGCAAGGCATGTTATACAGCATCTTCTGCAACATCTCACCTTCTAAGAAAGGTGGTGCCAAAATACAAAACATTTTGTTGCCTTCATAACAAATAAAATCCTACTGCATGTTGAATACTAAAAACTAAAACATATATGCATCCATAGATGTAAATGCCAATAATAAAATTGCATTGAGTAGTTTAGATACTAAAAAAGTGCATGTTATTTCATATTAAAAATCAAATGGCAACTGCTTTCAACTTTGAAATGGGTTTGATCGATACACACTCGTTAAGCCTGGGGGTAGTGGCATTTAAGAGAACTTGCCAATACAGTTCACTTTTCTCCAGTTTCTAATTTAATATCAACAAATTTTGCCAGTGGTTCAGTCTTTGAACCCGCTGGTGACACTACAGGTCGCAATGGAGGATCAATAACATAACATTTTAGAACCCTGGTTGTCTGTGGTCAATGTGGAAATGGGGGTGCGAAGAATGAATGGTCAGCCCTGAGACACTTCTGGATCATGAAGCCACCACAAAAACAAATTTCTGCATACACAAGGCAGTCTTATAGGATGATTGAAGAAATGGTGCAGAAGGGACCACTAGACTGACAACATCCACTGTAGGACTCTCATATGTAAGTGAGCTGTCAGTAGTAAAGTTATTGTTGCAGTCATAGAACCCAGAGCCCTGAGGACAAGATTTGCTGGAGGAACTGGAACCACTAGCATTTGCCTGACGTGTCCAGAGTGAAATAATTGTGTCAGGTGGAAGACAGGCTAGGGTTTTGTATCCAAGCAGGCTCCTATAAAATCTATCATTTGCACAGGTTGTAATTGCAACTTCTGAAGATTTATAGTGATCCCTAAAGTTGGAGCCAGTTGCAAGAGAAAGTCCCTGGTCTGAATTAGTAGATGCCTGGATGGTGCAACTAGGAGTCAGCTATCCAGGTAAGGAAACACATGGAATCCCTGCAGTCTAAGGTGAGCTGCCACTACTGTCATGCATTTGGTGAACACCCTGGGGGCTGTGGTGAGAAGAAATAGAAGTGCAAGAAATTGGTAGCGACTGGCTCTCTCCCTGAAATGGAGATATCTCTGGAGTGTCTGCTCATTTTGATATGATAGTACGTATCTTCAGACTGAACCATGACCATTTTGAACTTCATGTTTCACTGATTTGTTCAGGTAGGTTAGGTCCAGTATGGGCCTGCGATTACCTACTTTCTTTGGACCTAAAAAGAATTAGGAGTAAATACCTGCTCCGTGCTGGTCTGAGGGACTTCCTGGATGACTCTTTCTTGAAGCAACTTTGCAATTTCCAAAGCTGCCGCCTCCCTCTGATTGGGTGGAACATCGGGGAGGTGGTGTTTTGGCTTGGGGAGATTTGAAAAGGGAATGGATTGACGTCTGAATATGATACCTTGCACCCACTGGTCATTCATGATGGCTAACCAGGCTTTTAGGTGCAAGGAGCAACATCCTCAGACGTCCTCCAGACATGGACAGTCGGGCAACACTTCAGCAATGCTGTAGAGATTTTTCCGAAGGAGAATCACAAGACCCCTGATTCAGTGGATCCCCTCTACCATGAGGGCAGGGTCTACCACTCAAATTATTCCCCCCTCTGCCCCTGGGGAAGAAATCTCCAAGAGCATACTGGAAAGGGCCCTGGGACTTTCTGAATCACAACTTCTTTCCCCACCCTGATTCCTGGAGAAGGAACTTTGCAGGGTAGAGAAGCAGATTCCAATGGCAAACAGGGTCTTTCCATCTTTCTCTATGCGGGAGAGTGAGACTCAAAAAGTTGGCCCAAAGAAGGAGGAAATGTCAAAGGGGGCATTGACAAAAGAC
>NC_056726.1:1249093226-1249120726 GCF_019279795.1 Protopterus annectens
AAACCAAGACCCAATCCTCCAAAGGCAGACGTCCTGTCTGGTGGACCCCAGCCATAAACAAACTATACAATAGAAGGAGGAAGCTACTAAATGATAGAGCAAAATCCCAAAAAGGGAAGGCATCACTAATCAGTATTAGCAAAAAACTACGGGCACTCATAAAATTGTCTAAGGCCAGCTTCGAGAGAAAAATTGCACAGGACACTAAGAATAATCACAAGGCTTTCTTTAGTTATGTTAGGAACCTGGGTGGTAATTCCCAGATATGCTCAGAATTAGTCCAAAATGACAAAAAATACACTGAACCCACAGACATTGCCAACATCCTAGCTGACAGGTTCAGCGCAAACTTCCCACCAAAAGGGCAAATATCTATCCCAGCAGAGTGCTGCCCCCTGACATCTCAGATGCTCAGGTAAGAGCCGCCCTCTCCAAGCAAAAAACACAGCATCAATGGGACCAGACGGTGTCCCGGGCTGCGTCCTACATGAACTCCAAGAAGAGCTAAACCCAAACATAAAACTACTGTTCAATCTCAGCCTTACTACAGGATATGTGCCCAAAGAGTGGCGTACAGCAACAGTGGTCCCTCTCCATAAAGGTGGTGCCTCAACGGATCCTGGAAACTATCGCCCCATAAGTCTGACTAGCTTGGTCTGCAAAGCTATAGAAAGGATCATCATGAACCTCATAAATAAAGATATTGGGGACCTACAGACACTGGATCCTACCCAGTTCGGCTTTGTTAAGGGCAGATCCTGCCTCTTAAACCTGGTTGATTTCTTTGAAACAGTCACCAAGGCCATTGACGAGGGGAAGGTGGTCCACACAGCCTACCTGGACCTCGCAAAAGCCTTCAATACAATACCACACTCGGGCATTGTAGATAAGCTCACCAGCTTAAATATAAACCCCTATGTCACCAGATGGATTGCAAACTGGCTCAAGGACAGAACCCACATGGTTAGAATTGCTGGAGCCATGTCAGACTCCAAACCAGTTACAAGTGGTGTCCCACAAGGCTCAGTCCTGGGACCTCTCTTGTTCAGTATATATTTCTCGGAGGTACAGGCCAACACGGAAGGACTGTGGCTGACCAAGTTCGCAGATGACTGCAAACTGGGCGCCATAATCGACTCTCCAGCCGACACAAGCATCCTCCAAAAGGGCCTCAAGAAACAGACAACTGGTGCCAGAGCCATGGCCTCAAGCTAAATGCCAAAAAGTGTATAGTCATCCCCTTTGGCAAAAACAAAGTGCCCACAAATTACCACATAGGTGGTAATCCATTAAGTACAGAAGAAGTAATTAGGGACCTGGGGACCCAAGTTGATAGCAATCTCTCATTTGACAACCACGTGGCCAAAGTGGTTAGAAAAACATTTTATATAGCCCACCTAATCATGAAGGGATTCACATCTAGATCAGGGGAGGTCATCGTGCCTCTTTACTCATCCCTCATCAGGCCCATAATTGAGTACAATGCCCCTTTTGGGATGTACCTTACCAGACACCTGTAGCAACTGGAAAGACCCCAAAAGTACCTCACCAAGAGGATCAAAGGGCTCAAACAGATGCCATATGCTGCCTGGTTAAAGAAACTCCAGCTCTACTCAGTGGCATACCGCCTGTTCAGAGGTGATCTGTGCCTGACATATAAAGCCATGTCCAACCTGGAATTAATGGACATGCTGCACCTCAGAAAATCCCAATCCCATCGAGCTATGCGCTCGAGAGACTTGAACCTCAGCACTGAAATAAATAGGACATGCTGGAGGGACAGATTCATAACCCAGAGGCTCCCTTCACTCTGGAATAAAATCCCAGTCCAGGTTAGGCAGAGTCCCTCATTGACTCTCTTCAAGAGGAATCTTGATGAGTGGATGGGAGATCGTAGGTTTACCCCGGTTATCACTTCTGTGTCACTGTTAGACAGAGGCACAGTAGACTAACCTTGAAAAAGGGCATAGCAATATAAATTTAAAATGGGTGGCGAAAGCCAAACACATTCTGGCTAGGCTTATAAATGCCCTAGGGCAGATAGCCTAGTATGAACCTATGAACACTATCAAAAAAAACTTGTCTCAAACTAGGGATGCTCTACTGGCACAAAAATTTCATGGATACAGCTACCAAAACAACATTAGCCTCAACCTAACTGCCATCCTACTTACTATATGGTGTCCCCATTTTAACCAATCTTCAGACTACACTAAAAAAATCCTGCTATAACAAAATTGCTAAATTTGCAACAGGTGTACCATATTTTAAGCATCACCGTATAGCTCTTACCCCCCTTAACTGGCTAGAATTCCCCCAATATCTCAACAACACCCAGACATAGCCATGGACCTAGTGGAATGAGCTTTAACCTGACCTGGAGGAGACATGCCTTTGTTCTTATAGACCTGCAGGATGCATGAAGAAATCCATCTAGCTATAGTGACCTTGGAAATAGGTTTGCCCAAAACGGGTCGATACAATGAAACAAACAATTGATCAGATTTATGAAAATTTTTTGTTCTGTGTAAATAGAATCATAACTGTCTAAGAATATCCAACATGTGTAGCTCGTATTCCATCCTGCTGGTAAAATTGGGAAAGAACACTGGCAAATTTATAGTCTGATGGATATTGACTGGTGACGCCACCTTAGGAAGAAAAGATGGGTTGGTTCAATGGGAAACTCTATCTTTACGAAAAATCATGTATGGGAATTTTATGGACAAGCCCTGTAATTCTGAAACTCTTCTAGCAGAGGTAATAGCGGCCAGAAAAGCTGACGGTCTTACTGAAAAGAGTCGAGCCGTCATAAGGGGCATTGGCAAAGGACGCCTTAAAGGGTTCGGTAAATTGGCACAACCTGAGTCAGGCATTACACCTCATGGACACGCTGGACCCAGCCACCATAGCCACTCCTTCTGTAGCATGGCAGAGAAGTTGCATGGATGTATTTGATACTGCTCTTAGAGTGGCCATTTCTGCAGAGAACGAAGCCTTGTCCTCTTGCGACATGGATTTGGGTGGAGACTCCTCCAGCTCCTTCACTAGGTCACGTTGGAGTCTCGTGACATGGGCCAAGTAATTCAGTGCCCTTATCAGAAAGGTAGCTGAAGCATACACCCGCTTCCCTAGGTGGTCCATCATCCGTGACTCTTGGTCAGGAGGTAGACAGAGGAACTTTCCTGAGATAGCTCCCTCTTTGTGGCTGCTGCTATTAGCATGGCGTCCACTGGGGAGCCCTTGTTCCAGGAAGGCCTGTCAATAGGGGGACGTAAAACCTTATCGGGGAGCTTGGGGGATTGGCTCCAATAGTATCTGGTTCCTTCCATGCCTGTGAGGTGATCAAATCCACTAAAGGATCTGCAGGAGGGAACACCCAAGACATAGACGGGCCCATGCTGAAAGCCTCCAGAAACACAGATTCACCTGAGGAGGGCTTGGGGGCAGACCAACCTCCCCGCTGGTGCAGGATCTCTACATCATCAGGAGGTGATCTTGGGGGGCCCTACCCATCATCTAAATCTGTGTCCTCGGTTAGGGACTCGGGGGAATCCAATGCCTCCTCTTGCACGTATGCTTGCAAGGCACATCTCCAATGGGGCTCTCAGGGGAGAGCTCGCAAGCCATCTGTTCCTCTGGGGGAAGCATCTGGGACTCTTCAGGCACAGGCTGTCCCCCTCTGGTAACACAATGGGTACTGTAGACAGAGCAGAGGGGGTCTGGGTAAAGTCCGAGGGGGTGGTCAGGGGCCTCGATCCGATGGAGAGGACCCATTCTACCACATTGAACGCCAAAGGACAGTGAACCTCCTGGGAAGCTAATAAGGAGGCCGGTCTCCCCAGGTCCAACATGAGAATCAGAGCCGGACCCAAAGTGGACTGAGCTCCGAGGGAGGGAACCTGGCCCGACAATGTCAGAGCTGATGGAAAAGGGTCCACTCCCTCGGATCCGACACCTAGGCTCCAGGCAGCTGTTGGCATCAAGGATACAAGGTCCATCGGCACCGACCCCCTGACCAAGGCCAACCTCGGATCAGAGAACTTCGAAGCAGAAAGTCGGATTGGGGGAGGAGAAATGGGTTGAAAAAAGGGAAGTGAGCTCTCCCCTCCTGAGGGAGGAGAGGTCTTGGCAAGACCCCCATCTGGATCTGTGTACGGATAAAGTGCCTCATCATCTTATCCAGATCCATGTCCAATAAAGAGTGGGGTCGTCTGTGACGAGGCCACAGACTCTGACCTGGCAGGTCGGGGAACCAAGGCCCGGGAGACTAAACGTGCCTCCTCTGGCTCCGGTGAGAACCTCGGAGACCAGAGCAGAGGGGAGTCATGGATCCGTGCAGACTTGCTCGGGGACGTGAGGTTTGGGAACCTCTTCCTCTTTTCCTTCATCTTCAACTCTGTCTCCCATTCTCTACCTCTCCTCTGCTCTGCTACCACAGGCTTAGATGCAGGAGTTTAAGTCCCAGCCTGGGAGGGAGGGTAGGCCAGAGGAAAAGAAGTGGGAGAGGCAGCCACTGTGACTGAAGCCGAAGCTGAGGAAGGAGGTTCAGTGGCGGGCATATGACCTTTGAGGGCCAACTTGGCCTTTCTATCTTTCAAAGCTCGGGGATTGAACCCTGTACAAATGGAGCAATCCACACTAGGGTGGGCCATACCTTAGCACAACACACACAGAGTGTGGGAAGAGCTTATGGCCACACTCTGTGCAGCACTTAAAGATAAGCTTTTCAGCCATTCTACAAAGAAAGAAGCCTTAAAAAGGCAGGCAAAAACTTTCTTTCTTTAAACTAACAAACACACACCCTCTAACCACACTAGATTACAGACAACACTAAGGGGGGGAGGGGCAACACAGACAAACTACTCTAACTATAAATAGAAACCTACACTCGATGCCAAAGTGATGGGAGGGGAGAAAGGGTATCTACACTAACCTGAATCGGCTAAAAGAACAAAAAATTTAGAAAACTTACAGTAAGAATTACCCACTGCTAGCTGGAGCTCTAGAGACACAATGTATTACAAATCGTGGCAAATGAGATCTGGGGATGGAAGGCAGTGGAGGTATATTATGAGTAAGGGGAAGAGTCTGGAGCTCGGAGCTGATGCTAGAAATTTTTGCCGGCTCGGATCTGATACGGATCTGTATTCCCACAGGTTGAAGTCCAAATGAAGTAAACTACTTCAGATTCAGTCTTCCATAACAATATTTTTTTTTATATAACTTAATTTCCATACAAGTAATTCCTTTACTTCTTTTTAAACATTTAAACTTTCCCCACATTGCTTTATATTTTTCCTCTATAATCTTTATTAACAATTCTACTTTTCCTGTATTTTTGTCAATATTTTATATAAATTCAATGAGGCTATATATACAATTGGGTTTACTAAACCCAAACCTCCTTCCTTTTTTTTTTTTTAACAAATTCCTCTTTTAATAGGGTTCAGTCTAACCGATATAAATGTAAATAACACATTTAATATATTTTTTTTTACATTCTAGTGGTATCATAAATGCACTTGCCAGACATGCTATCTTACCTAATATTACTGAATTAAACATGCTGTTTTTCCTATAAGTAAATTTTAATTTTCTCCAGAATATACAAGTGTTCCTTATTTTAAGTATCATATCCTTCCATTGTGTCACTCTCTGTTGCCAAACCTTATTTCCAGAACTTCTATTTCTTCTTTAGTAAACTGAATAACTCTTATGTTTCCTGAAAACCCCAGTCCTTTATTCTTTTCTGCTTAACACTTAAACCTAACACCTTTAATTCTTTGTCAAGTGTCTTAATAGCTATACTCATCCATTCTTTTGTTTTTTTACAACTAAAACTAGATCATCCGTATTAAGAGATCATCACTGGAATCTAAATTCCTTCTGATGTACAATATTTAGCTTCCTCCAATACTAAATTTATCTTGGTAACTACTGCATTTACAATTAATACAAATAGAATACTACTTGCTGGACATCCTTACTTATATTTCAAAATTTCCCGTAATGTTTCATGCTGAATCTTGTCAAATGCTTTACTTACATCTCCATTAATAATTTCAATTATGTTTCCCTATTTATTGCATCTACCAATTCTCTTTTCATTAAAAGTTCTTGACTTCCTTTGTCTTTTATTCCAAAAATTGTTCCATTCAGTAACTTATTAGCCTTACTTGCTATTTTTTCTACTATTTTCATAAAAATCTGATAATCAACATGGTTTAATACTAGTGGCCTCCAGTTTTGTCTGTTCTTTCTCATTTTTCATAAATAAATTTAATTGAGCTCATACATGTTTTTTCAACATTTACCCCTTTTTCATACCATCCATTCAAAATTTCTAGAAAATATTATTTTTGCCACTCTTGCATGTCCTTATACTTTAATTATTTAAGTCCATCTAAACCTGTAGCTGCTACCACATTTACTGTTTTCAACACATTTTTAAATTCTAGCATTGTAATCTTTTCTTACATTCTCATATTTTCTTCTGTTAATTTTTTTAAGTTCCATCTATTTTTTTACTTATAGTGTCACATATGGAACAAGTTTTCAAAATATGCCTTAACTATCAGCATTATTTATTTTGGGTATTCACTATACGTCCTTCATCACTCCTTAACTCTCTTATTATTCATACTTTTTTCTTTTACCATTTTACTTAGGTATGGTGCTACTACTTTTTTGCCTTGTAAAAAATGTTTTTGTTTAAATAACAACTACTTAGTCTTCTTTTGGGTCATTTCATATAACATTTTCTCTTTTTCTAGAAACTCTTCTTTATTGTCTATTATGTTTTTAAAAACTTGGTTACTAATTTCCTTATATTTGCAAATATCATGGATTCTTTTTGTCTTTTGCCACTCCAGCACCTTTCTATATTTTTCTTTTAGACTAATCCACCGTCTTGTCCAGTCTTTATAAAAATCCTCTCATGTTTATATGACCCACTTATAGTCGATGTATTACTTCCTTTACATACTCATTTAACTCATTCATTCATTCTTTTTATCCCTCTACCTATTTTATATAACCTCTCTTTTCTTGAATCTCTATCCAGATTGCTACATGGCCTGAAAAACCGGTAAGTTTAACAACTTATTGAGATATCCTTAAACTCTCTCATACTATAAAATAATTTCAGCTCTCAAATTATGACATTTGCATGTCCAAAGCTTGTTTTCAATAAGTACATTTACTACCGTAGTTCATATATAAAATGACTGACATCAGCCCATTCTTTTCGCCTATGTCTTAAATCACAATTGAAGTCTCCCCTATCACCTGCAAATTTACACTAACAATCAAATATATATATATATATATATATGTGTGTGTGTGTGTGTGTGTGTGTATGTATATATATATATATATATATATACACACACACACACAGAGAAACATACACATAGTTCTTCCATCTTATATCTAATATTACTATTCTTCCTAATACTACTAATGCATAATCCAGAATTTCTATACATTCTTTGCATGAAATTGCTATACCTGAGCATTTTTCTTCTCCTAAGTATCATATAACCTTAGCTTCCCATAACCCATTAACTTGCATTCTTTCTTCTTCTGTTGTTATGTCTAGTAAAACTATAATATTCATATCCAACATTCTACGCCATGCCAACACTCCTAGTCTTCGTTGAACATTCTTTATATTATTCATGTTTAATGGCTAGGATTCTTACCTTGTGGAAAAGTTTCTGTTGCTTTTATCCTTTTCCTTTTTTGTTTCCTCCTACACCTAAATTTTAATTTTGTTCACTCTTTTAATAATAGAATCTTTCATTTTTAACTCTTATCCATTTGTCTTCCCCTTCATCACTTGAACTACTTACGTCTATTTCTCCTTCTTTTCCTTTTGTTTCCCTCATACATTCTTTTACTTCCATACTTTATCTTCCACATTCATTTTTTTCTTTTTGTGTTTCTTTTGTATCATCTATTAAAACATTCTCCTTATCTTGGTCTGACTCTGTTTCCTGTGTATCATTTGCTTTAGCATTACAGTCCATCCATGAATGTCCTATTTTTCACATGTTATACATTTTTGCTCACTTTTTTTGTTTTGCATCATGACCAACTTTACAATCAGTAAAACATTTATTTTTGTCTCGGCTGTTAATTAAGTGATCATTTTTACCACACACATCTTTGGCTGTACCCAGAATCTAACCAATCCCTTATTGCCTCCACATTAATTATACTTGGCAAATGTATTATTCCATCATTTTGCAATTTCAATACATTACATTCCCATCCACAGTCCATAAACCTCTATTGTCATAGATCTTTGTAATGTCCATTACATATCTAAACACAGTTTTTAAATCATCATTTAAATTAACTCTTCAACTTCAGTTTGAAATTGTATAAATACTTTTTTTAGCTACTCTGTTAAATGCATGCACAACATATAGGTTGCAAGGGTTTTCATTCTTTCTCTTTTCATATTGATCTAAGCAATTTTCCACATACTGCGCTCCTCGAAAAAAAATGTTACAAAAGTAGCTTTGTTAATACAAAGAAATGCTCTTACTTCTCTGAGTTCAATACCCAGTGGTGAAATGATAAAACTAATGTCCAGCTTTTCCCGGTTAGGGGTCGCCACAGCAGAACTCTGGTCCACAAGGTGCCAGACCGATGCCCACCCTTCAAAAAAGGCACACCCATTCATGCACACACCTACCTGCATGTCTTTGAACATCACTAGACCACGGGGAGGACATGCAGACTCCACACAGAAGGAGCTCCAGCGAGAATCGAACCAGAGAACCTCTTGCTGTGAGGTGGCAATGCTAACTGCTACACTGTGGTGAAATTATGCTCTCCCATATTTCATACATGTCCAGTCCTTTTTCCATTTTCTACTTATCCTCACCAAATGCTTTCTTCTTACTTCTGTTTTCTTCTCTTCTCTTCATTCTCCTTCTCTTACCATCTGTGCCTACAATTTATTTTCTTCTTTCCTCATTTCCTAAACTACTACTTTTTGAATTCTGTCCATTATTTCTCCCTAAGACACTGCCTTCTCACTCTCCGGTTCACTCTGTTCAATTAGTTCTCTCACACATCCCACAACCTCTCCAACTGGAGGGGTGTAAAAACACAGTCAAGTGATGAAGAATCTGTTGCAAATAAATTACAATGAAACTTCTCTGAAACTACCATATCTACTTAGACTCCTTTTTACCTTTTACTCAGTTCTACTCCACTTTCTTTTCTCCCTTCTCCATTCTCCTCACGTCTCTTAACTTCCAAATCATTATCTGCTATATTCAGCTTTTCAGCTGATTAACAGCTTTACTCACAACAAAAACCTGAAAAACCTCTCCTTCCTCCTCCATGCTCAATTTTGGACTTTCTGCTTCTCCAAGCCACCACTGCACCCAGACCAGAAGACAGGAAATGTAATAATGAATTGTGTCGCTGTATGCAAAGAGTAGGGGATGTTCCCTGATGCCCTGGCCAAATGTATACGTACCACCCTGGGTACATTACTAAAGTAAGAATGAATGAGATTAAAGGTGGAAAGCTTTTAGTAGGTTTTACACATCACTGTCCTATTCAAGGGAAATTTAGCAAAACTAGAAATATACTGAAAAGCAAGAAGGGTTTAAAGCAGATCAACAGCAGAATCTACAAATATGTAAGTTGTATTTATGTTATGTTTCATTAACTAGGTTAGTCCCACAAGACTTGTGGCCTATTGTCATTGGAGACCCACAATGGCATTCATTCTTTTTGCTATTTTTTCCTCCCCTTTCATTTTAGCAGCCATTCCATGACCCACACCCTTATTGGGTCTGCCAGCACTCCAGCCAATCCCTAGGCCAATGCCTGCAATTTCACTGGGGACAACAAGGATCCTAATGATAGAGACAACAAGGCCAGCATAAAATAAGGTTCTGTATTTATTCTCTCTCTAGCGCCTCGGCCAATCAGCGCTCACGTTCCAAAGCTCGTCGTAATGATGTTGGCTGGTTTAAAGATAGAACTGGCAATCATGTTAACCTGCCTGCGAGCCCAGCAGTCCGACAAGATGTGGATAATTTAATGAACCATGATTTTCCACCTTTGCCATCACCGGTGGATGACCTTTATTTCTCTGAACATTTTCGTCCACCTAGGACATATGGTAGGCAACAGAAGAGAAGTTTTTCGGATCAGGAACAGCAAAGGGGGGGGCCCCCATGCCAATGGCATGACAACAAAAGGACAAAATGGTATTAATTTATGCTCTGAATCTAATATTGTAATTAATTTATCTGGATATCAGTTAAATGATAGTATTTATGCTGTATTGAATCATGGATTGAAATTTGTACCCACTGTTTTACCTAAGAAATATGAATTTAAAATAGAATTGTTCAGATTTGTGCGCAAATTATATTTATGGTATCATTTTCACTGTTTACCTTCTCTGAATGTTGATGTGGTAACTGCATTGAATGAAACATATACTACTGATGATGATGTTTCAGATTTGGACTCTAATGAAACTTTTGTATCCTGTGAGAGTGACTTAAATGCCTATTGTGTTTTAGACACTTCGAGAGTAAATACTAAGAGTACTTATATGCCCCCTTTTTCACATGAAGGTATAAAAAGTTTTCATGTGATGGTTGAATTTGAAGTTAATTTGTTGATAAATAATTTAGATTTGACACAGGTTAATTATAATTTATCTAAAAGGGAATGGTCTGAACTAGTTAATTTTTCTAAACAGAAGGAATTCATTGTGAAACCATCAGACAAAGGAAATAAAATTATAATTATGCATTATACACAATATTATAGAATGTGCTTAGATTTACCGAGTGATGACACAGTATATTGTGTAGTTACAGAAGATTTTGTCAAACAGGCCAAAAATAAGTATACATGTTTAATACAGAGAGGTTTGAGACTAGGATATTGGTTGGAAGCTGATGTTAAGAGCAAATTAAGTGTGGAGGACTCTGGTTCAGCTTATTTCTATTGCTTACCTAAGATTTATAAAGATAGTAAAAATCCCCCGGGCAGACCTATAGTTTCGGCTAGTAGATATTTTCTACATAATTTGGGAGTTGTTTTGCATCAAATATTGTTAAAGGAAGCCCAGAAACTCCCGTCTTATATACAAGATTCATTTGACTTTCTTTGTAAAATCAAAAATGTTACTTGGGTGGACAGTATGTATTGGCTGACTCTAGATGTCAAGAGTCTCTATATCAATATCAAACATGTATTTGGAATTGAAGCAGTACATAAACAAATGGGGGATTTTCCGTTAACACATTATGTTTTAGATTTATTGAAGTTTTGTCTAGAAAATAATTATTTTTATTTTGATAATCAAATTTTTCATCAGATCCAAGGTACAGCAATGGGTGCGCCCTTTGCACCTATGTATGCTAACATTTTTATGGGATTAGTTGAAAAAGAATGTATTTATACTAATTGTTTTGTGAAAAATCATGTTAAATTTTATTTTAGATTTATTGATGATTTGATTTTTTTATGTGAAGGGGGCAAACATTTAGTGAATGAATTTATACAGGATATTCAATTAAATAGGTTCAATATATGTTTTGATGGTATGCAGTGTGGATCAACTGTTTCCTTTTTAGATATTAATTTACAGGGTATTTCAGGACAACATGTTATTACTAGCATACACAGAAAATTTGATTTACCAAATGAATTTTTGATGGGCACCAGTTGTCACCCTAAACACACTCTTGAAGCCTTACATATGGAGAATTTTTAAGAATTTCTCGGTTATGTAATGATGATAATACATTTATGAATGAAATATTATGTACTAGGAATATGTTTGAAAACAGACAATATGATAGATAGTTGATTGATTTGGATATCAATAAGATTTTTAATAATAGGTTTAATAAGGGGCCATTATGTATAAATAACTGTAGAAATGGTATTAAGAATTATAAAGAAGTAGATAAGATATTTATGGTTTCTACATACAAAATTTGTAGTGAGAATATTAAAAAATGTATCTTACATTTTTGGAACTTTTTAAAAAAATATCTTGAATTAAAGAGTTTAGTTGAAAAAAAGTTAATGTTCTCTTATAAGAGGGGTAGAAATGTGAAGGATATGATAGTGCATACCAGATTTTATAAACCTGATGAAAAATTGCACTATCAAATTAAGAGTAGAGGGATGTTATCATGTGGGAAATGTAGTGTTTTCCCTTATATAATTAATTTCTTCCCTTACATAAATAATATTGAGTATAGATCTAATGGCCAGTATAGTTGTGGAACTGAGAGAGTAATATATGCTATTAGATGTGGCTGTAATAAGTTTTATATTGGCCAAACGAAAAGAATGTTTAAGGTGAGACTATTAGAACATCTGAGGGACATTAGGGTAAAAAAATTAGAGAGTCCCTTAGCTCAGCATTTTTATGAATGTCATGATGGTAAATGTGATAGTTTAACAGCAACTATTTTAGAACAGGTTTTTATAGGTGAACTAAATGAGAATTTGATTAAGAATGCATTGTTAAAAAAGAAACTATTTTTATTTTGAAGTATGAAACTAATTCCTAGGGGCTTGAATACAGATTGTTGCTGGAGAAGTGTTATTTGATTTGTCCAACAGCACTTTAAATTTGTTTGAATTGTATTTTAATTAACTTTACGCTGGCCTTGTTGTCTCTATTTGTGGTGTAGCAACTTGGTTTCTTATCTTGCTGTTGTTCATTTTAAGGATCCTAATGATGTCTGGGGGTGCTGGGGCATGCTGTCCAACACTCAAGGAGGGGGTTGTCACTTTTTTAGCCTACCCATTTATCACCCCTCCCTTCCATGGCCCTGTGTTTTTTCCTAGAAGGAGACAGGCAAAGGAGATGTGCAGCACATCACTCTGCATATGCAACAGCACAGTCATATAGCCACCCTTTCCCCCTCTTATGGGCATGCCTCCAAAACTGCCTCCAGCCTTCACCAGAGATGAACACAGGACATACCTACAAGTCTGACTACCTTTCCAGGGATGATAACACCCACCCCCCTCTGCCACTCCATCAGTTGCTCGAACTGTTAATCGAACCAGAGACAGCTGGACCAGAGTCAGGTCTGTATTTCTAGATGCTACTGGAGTGGCCTGAAGACATTATTCATTTATGTGTATTACTTTGCAAAAATGACAAATTTTGTGATAAACTCGGTAGAATGGTGACTGCCATTTAAAGAAAAGTATGAAAGAGACTATAAAAAGATGGAACAAGCTATGACAAAAAAAAACAGGTATACAGGCTAATTATACTAACTATGAGGAGTTGGTAGAAAATCGTATAGACTGAAATAAGTTAAAGAGTTGCATGAAAAATATTATATGCATGAAAATAATTAGTGTTAGAGTTTTCTTCCCCCTAACCAGAAAAAAAGGAGCTGTGTCCACTATTTCAACAGGTTACGAGAGAAATGGATGTGTAATGAAAGGGCTGAAGGAAACAAATGTTCAGGTATATCCAAGTGCACATTAGGGAAATAACTGAAAGTATGCTAAAAATATATAGCATAGGCTAATACATCAATGGCAGATGTGGAATATTTTGGAAAGATTTCTACTGGAGAATTTTTAAAATTTAGTTCAGATTGCATATAAATCTTTGCAAGTTAGACTGCTTATAAATGAATGGCTACGTCACAAAAATGAAAAATGGGATTAAGCTAAGAAGCCCAATAAGAGAGAAATTAATCTGTTTAGTAGTTAAAGTAGGCTTTGAAACTCAAGAAAAAAAAAAAAGAAAGATGCACAGTGGACAGCCTTTTGAAAATACTTAAGATTCCATGGGCAATTGTTTGTGTAGTACAGAGTGTGTCATTCTAGCAGCTAAAAATTCAGTCTGGCTACAGAAATTGATAACATACTGAAAACAGAAGACGGCATAGCTTTGTTTTACTCTATTAGCCACCCTGATGAGCAGTAGCAAGTGCCACCCAAACACCGCCCAACACTCAGCAGCAGGGTGACGTTACAGTGCAGTCATGAATAAACATTTTCATGAGTTTCTTGTCCACATGAATATTCATCTGGATAAGCAAGCACATACTGCGCACTTGTTGATTCAATGAACATTAAACAGGGAAAATAAGCTATTGTAAATAGTATTTTGTAAATAAACGCAAACGGAAAGCTCAAATCAGAGTACTCGCTAACCCCCCCCCCCCTTGTGATATGCAAGTCTATAGTGCATATTTGTTAATTCACTAAACAGATACAGGGTAAATTAAATATTTTAAATAGGGGATTTAAAAGAAACGCAAAGGGAAACCTCAAATCAGAATACTTGCTGCCCTGTACTCGTTACCCCAGTTTCCAAACAAAAAAAAAGCAATATAGAGGAATCATATTTATGGCATACAGCTGTTACTGCCACTGAGACGTATTAAAGTGTTGAAACAACAAAACAATGTAGAAGAAACACATTACACTTTGGAGTTATAAACAGGATGGTATGGAGCACTTAAAATAATAACATTTCAGGCTTACTATCATGACAGTCATGGAAAAACAAGTCAATTGCAGAAGAAACAAACTACAATTTTGAGATAGAAATGGGGGTGTTGTAAATCAGGAACAGTCCTAATAAAGGCAAAGCATACAGTCAGTGGAAGAAAGCTCCATACTTTGACTATACTGAGCAGTACAACCGCATACAACTATTACTGAGAACTCACTAATTTAGAGAGGTATAAAGAGAACAATGATTTAATAAACCAAAGTTTCAGTCTTGTTACTTAAGTGATGTGGCAAGTCATTATCCAAAAACCGCATAAAACTGTAACTGAGAACTCAGTGATGTAGAGCATATACACACATAAAACTGTAACTATGCAGTCCCATACTTAAATAACAGATAAAACTGTCACTGTGCACTCACGGAGTAAGTTAACAGCAGGTGATGTCTTGTTACTTGCATGATGCAGCAAGTCATTATCCAGAAATGAACAAAAATAAGGCACTGGACAAACATTTCTTTAGTGAACTTTATTTAATATGTCTTCTAAAACTTAACACACCCAGACCCACTTCCCAAGAAGTAAAAATTCAAAAAGCACAAAGGAATAGGACACACACAGAGCCGCTTCCACCAAATGAATAGTATAAAAAAAATAATCGTAAATCATTAACCCTTTTGCATAGATTAAAACAAAATATTCACAGTCACGGATGCTCTTTCTCCTTGTCTGAATCAGTGTCCTGGAATCTTCTTCATTTCTGGCCTCAGCACCCGCCATGTGCTGAACTTCTTGGAGTTCCCTGATCTGACCAAGTTGATAAATAACTCATCAAAACCTTCCCAGTATTTATTGATCACATGAATTTGTCTAATTAACTGGGAACCATATGTGGCATGGTACCATTCATGGCCTTAAACTGTCCCTTGCAAATTGACCACATGCTCTCCACAGCACTGGTGTGTGCATCTGACAGTGGGTATACTCAAATTTGACTGTGATTCACCAAAAGGTGCTTGCAATTCATGAGAAAAAACACTGGAAAATAAAAAAAAATCGAGTCACCAAGGCAGTAAAGTTGTAGCAAACAGTTTAATACAGCACCAACAGACTGAGTGCTTTCACCATAAAATTCAAATGACTTCTTCAGAGTCAAACCAATTAGGCTAAATTGTAGTTATATACCCAAGGTAATAATCAATCATTCAACTAATTACATCAAAAACAAAGAATAGCCCTAAGCTTTGCTACATTTCTTTTGCTATTGAGAAAGTTTCAAACATTAAAAAAACACTACAATGTGTGTAGTGTTGGTTAAAAACATTTTAAATGCTGTAAATGCACAAAGGATAAGAACAGAAATATTAGCGATAAGAGACTGCAATAAAATTGTAAATAAAAAAAAATAAATAAATTATAAAGAACTCATATTTCTGTAGTCCTCTGTTTTAAAAAGGGAGCTATTGAAACAAAGTCATTCAACCCAGGTTTGCAGCAGGCATTCAATCTAAACTGCCACTTAGCCTCCCTAATTTCCAACTCAAGTTTAACATCACCCCCCCCCCAACATCACCACAAACCCTGTCAATAACAAAAAATACAAATCTTTTGAAGTTTAGACATTCCAAGGTATGAATATATAGGGCATTGTGGGTGTTTTTATTCTTGATGTCCCTCAAATGCTCTAGAATACAGTCCCAAAGTCTTCTGATGGTCTTTCCTACATAGACACCTAGACAGGATTGGCACGTGGCTAGATAGACTACCATGGTGGTATTGCAATTACATCTTCCAGGGCAACCTATGGTATGTTTATACCCCCCGCTAACACACTAGTGCCATCAATAATATTTTTACAAACCTTACATGCACCACATTTGTATATTAAAGTTCTGTGTGTAACTTTTGTTGTAATTCCACTCTCCAATATGTTTTTAAGGTTCCTACCCCTACTATTGACTATCCTAGGTTGTAACCCTAATTTTTCTTTCATATATTTATCGAAATGTACATCCCATAAACGTTTTATACTAGCCACTAATGTTGGTGCCTCTTCATTATACTGCAATACCAGGACATGTGAATCAAAGTTGTCCTTAGCCACTCTACTGACCATTAAGCCTGCTTTTAAAATCGGCTTACATGTAGTGCCCCTTTTAATCAGAACCTCCTTCTTGATTTTTAAGAGTAACTCCAAAGGATACCCCCTATCCTTAAACATACCAATTAGTGCAAAAATCTCCTTGGAAAAAAGTTCACAGTCATTTATGAGGCGAGATAGCCTTACTATTTGGCCATTAAATTGTGCTTGCAATTCATCCCTGGTATGTCTTCAATGCTCTGGTAAGTTGCCCACTGACTGGAAATAATGTTTTTCCTGGCAAAAAATGTCATTGGACAGTGGGTAATAATGTCGCTGCTTCTCATCTATCCACAAAGGTAAGGTAACCAGTTATTTCTGAGCAATCACAGATTCCAAACATTCACCTGTCCTGTTTTGCCAGGTTTCTCCCATGGTTATACTTACCGTGTATTAAAAGGCTTTCATCAATATGGACTTTCTTTCCAGGACCCCCGAGTAACATAGGGTCCTGAAGAAGTTTCCAGATGCAGATGTCCCTTAGTAACTGTCACCAACCACAACAAATTTTGGAGAAACGCCAAGACGGTCTGCAGCCATTCTGACTGGGAACTTTCTAAGCCAGCAGTACAGCAGCCTCAGAAGTGACTGTAGACGCAATCTACTTTTCTCAAAAAACGCTCCAGTCAGCATACCACTTTTATGTCTGCATTTCTTTGTTCTACATTTCCAGAGGAAGGTTGATTTGTGAGCTACAAGGGAAGCCTTGTAGCCACACTTAATGCAGTTTCTCCCCTCAGGCAGAACCCCAAAGGGCTGCAACAATGGTATCACTTTAATCAATGATGAAGTAATTTCATGTAGGAAACTGTCATTGAATCTGGACATTTCCACAGATTTGGTACAGAAGCAGCAAATTCTGCAGTAGCTCCTGGCCAGCTGTCTGCTATTTTAAAAGTAACAGAACTAAAGGCAGAGCATACTATTTTTATACAAAAAATACAAATAATAAAATCCATTTTTCTCCTTGCGTGAGAACTGCTAAGACTAAGCTGCATTTCAAAGAGCAGGAAACTTGCCTTTGAATAAGGTGTTAAATGCTAGTTTATCAGGAGACATCCAGAGGAAAAATGAGACTGCTGTTTAATGTCTCATAAACAGCCTTCATAATGCTTTAAGCTTAAATAGGTAAAACAGGGTGGTAGGAACAGCACAGTGTAAAGCTAAAAGATAATATACATGAAAAAGCAAGGTTGCTACAGAAAGTAAAGCAGCTATAGAAAATAACTAAGGCTTTCAGGAAACAGATCTATTGCATACAATACAGTGTACTGTATGTGACATTTCCTTCTTGCAAAACATATTATCCATTCTACATATAAAATACACTGAAAATTTATAAAAAGAAGTTATGTCTTACCATAACATTCCATCTGTGTTGTTGATCTTCATTCATTCATTACCGATGGGAATTGGCTCCGTCCTCGGAACTGAGACGGTCTTTTACCAAGCTTCCGCCAGCCTTAAACACTCGAGCTAAGGTTTTATCCACAATGTCCTCTTCCATGTCATCTCAGATCGAGTTTGTCAGATAAAAGTAAAGCAGAGGGAGTGTACCTAATGCGATCCTCTAGGGAGCCTTTGGTGGGGTAAAGAGGGTGGGAAGTAATGAATGAATGAATGAAGATCAACAACACAGATGGAACATTATGGTAAGACATAACTTCTTTATCAGTTGTCATTAATCTTCATTCATTCCTTACCGATGGGACAGATTCCCCAGTTACCTTTGTTTCTGGGAGGCCCTTATGGAAGGATGTTCCTGAGCACCATTGAACTGAAGGATGCTCTTCCTTTGGAGGCCAAATCCAATTTCTAATGAGTGATGAAAGTATGAGGGTTGGCCCAAGTTGTGGCTTGTGGCCACACAAATGTCATTCAAAGAGGCTCTAGCATGAAAGGCCGCAGAAGTGGACACTGACCTAGTAGAGTGGGCTCTAACCCTACGTGGTAGTGAAAGATTATTTCTGTTATAAATGAGCATGATACAATTCCTCAACCATTTTGCAAATGTTACTTTGGAAACAGGACATCCCATTCTGTGTCCTGAAAAAGTCACAAACAATTGATCTGATTTCCAGATAGATTTTGTTCGTCAAGATAAAAACTAATTTGTCTATGCATGTCTAACGAGTGCAAACAATACTCTCCTCTGTTAGTGGTTAGGAAAAAATACTGGGAGGTCAATTGTTTGGTTAATGGAAAGAAGTGAAATAACTTTTGGCAAGAAAGACGGGTTTGTTCAGAGAGATACTTTGTCCTTATGAAAAATAAGGTAGGGATGCTTGATGCATAAGGCTTGACATTCTGATATAAGTCTGGGCGACGTGATGGCTATCAAGAAAAGGGACTTCCATGAAAGAAATTTTAGATCTCAACTAGATGCTGGTTCAAAGGGAGGTCCAGTTAGATTTTGTAAAACTAATGAGAGAGCCCAGGGGTTTATTGGTTCTCTGAAAGCAGGTTTAAAATGGATTACACCTTTTAAGAAAGTTTTGCAAAGTCTGTGAGACATAAGGGAAGAATTTTGAAATCCACTGTGGTAATTAGAAATGGCAGCGAAGTGAACTCGAATAGTTGAGGCTGCTGCACCTAAATCAAGTAGGTCTGCTAAGTATTCAAGAATGGTGGTAATAGGCGCTGTAAAAGGATCTAGCTTTTTGTTTTGTATCCATGTCGAAAATCTCTTCTCCTTGCTGCGATAAGTCCCTCTGGTGGATGATTTATTAGAAGCAATAAGTATATGATGCACTAGGGGAGAAATGTCATTCTGCATGACAATCCCTGGAAGTGGGGGAACCAAGCTGTCGGCATGAGATTGGAGATGTTCAGGTGAACCAATCCTTGTGGGTGAGAGATCAACTCCGGGGATGGCTGTAAGATCCATGGCTAATCTAGAAGGTGAGGCCAAAGGAAGGGGAACCAAACTTGACGAGGCCAATAGGGGACAATGAGGATTACTTTGTTTTTCATCCAGAGGGCTTTCTTTAAGAATAGGGGGGGGGTGAGGGGGATAGGATGGAAGGTGTATAGAAGACCCAAGGGCCAATCATGGACCAGAGTGTCCCTTGGTGACTCCCCTGGGTGGGGGAGTACAGGGCAAAGTAGTTGCTGCATTTGTGGTTGACTGGGGAGGTGAACAAATCGCAGCAAGGCTGGCCCCAGTGTTTGAAAAGTTTTGCCACTATCAGAGGATTGAGGGACCACTCGTGAGGTTGAAAAATGCATCTGCTCAACTTCTCCGCAATCACGTTGGAGCTCCCGGGAATGTGTGTTGTTATCAGAAAGCGTTTGGAAGCTATCGCCCATTGCCAAATTCTCAAGGATTCCAATGGGAAGGATTTGGTTCCCCCTTGTTTGTTGATGTACCAGACCTCTGACATGTTGTCTGACTGAATTGGAATGGTCCCTGATGGAAGGATGGGATGAAATGCTTGCAACGCTAAAAGCACTGCCCTCAGTTCTTGGGCACTGATATGCAATTTGGCCTCTGTTTCTGACCAGGAACCTTGGACTCTATTTCCCTGATATAGCCCCCCCACCCCATCAGGGAGGCATCCGTGGTTACCTTGGGCTAATGGGGGCAGAAGGGGCAAGACCACTGTCAACCATTTGGTTTCACCCACCACAATAAGTCCTGGCTGCATCTTTAAGTCACTTGGATATAGAAGGATAGAGGGTGATGTAAGGGGTACCACTGGGTAAGTAGTATCCACTGCAGACGTCACATGTAGAATCTCGCTAGGGGTACAATGGTGACAGACACTGCCATAGACCCTAGTAGCTGAAGTACAGACTGAGCTGGGGATAGGTTGAGACAGAGCATCGTCCGAATCTGGAATCTTATCCTTTATAGTTTGTGGTCTGGTAGGGATGCTTAGCAATTTGTCATATCCAAAACTACCTCGATGAATTTTAGAGACTGAGTTGGGGTCAAGTTTCACTTCTTCCAATTTATCGATATACCCAGATGTTGTGCTATTTTCAGAGTATATGACAGAGAATCTTCCAGTAGACGCTTGGTGGGGGTGGTGAGGAGCCAATCGCCTAAATATGGAAACACCCAGAATCCTTGCAGTCTCAAGTGAGCTGTCACTACTGCCATGCACTTGGTGAACACTCTGGGAGCCGTTGAGAGTCCAAAGGGCAGTACTCAGAACTGAAAATGATTGGTCCTGCACCAAAGCAGAGGTATCTTCTTGAGCATTTGTCCATTTGTATATGGTAATATGGATCTTGAAGAGCTATTGAGCACATCCAATTGTCTTTCTCTAGCAAGGGGAGGATAGACTGAACCGTGACCATCCGGAATTTCTCTTGTTTGATGAACTTGCTTAACAAGCTGAGATCTAGAATCAGTCTCCAGTCCCCTATCTGTTTTGGCACCAAAAAGAATCTTGAGTAGAATCCAGATCCTATTTGGTCTGATGAGACTGCTTGGATGACTCATTTTTGGAGTGGCTTTTGAATTTCTAGTGCTGCTGCTTCCTTCCCTTTGACTGGGTGGAATATCAGGAATTCAGGTGGGGGGTGGGGTAGAGGTGGAATGAAATGTTGTATCCTCTGGTGATTATCCATTGTACATATGAATCTGTTGTTTTTGTTTGCCAGGCAGAAGGGTACAAGGAGAAACGTCCCCTGACTGTTTCCAAAGGAAAGCAATCGGGCCACTCTTCAGGAGCACTGATACGGTTGGCCAGAGAAAGAGTCTCTGGAGCCCTGGTTACGCAGCCCTCCCCTGCCCTGAAAGGGGTGTCTTCCGTTAGAGTTACCCCCTCTGCCTCCAAGGGAAAACTCGGCACGTGAGTCATGGAAAGGACCCTGTGATTTTTTTGTGTTACATCTTTCCACTCGTCTGGTTTCTAGAGTAGGAGCGTTGAGGAGCTGAAAAATGTACACCTATGGCAGAAAGGCTCTTGTCATCTTGCTAGCACCTTGCCAATGTTTCTTTAACTTTGGGACCAAAATGTGAAGAGGCTTCAATTGGAGCATTCAAGAAGGAGGACTTAAAGGGGTCCACAAAATCGTATGGGTGCATCCAGACATGAAGTCCCATGACAATGCTGAACCTGCCGCTCTAGGAGCTCCTTCTATGGCATGGGATATCAGACGCATGGAGGAGTTGGAAATGGATTCGAGGGTAACTAGCTGTGAGGCCAGTTTATCCCAGACCTCATCAGACACAGCTCCTGCTAAGGTCTCAGAGAGTTTGTTAATCAAATCTCTCTGGAGCCTTGTGAAGTGTGCCAAATAATTCAAAGACCTACCTACGATGGTCGATGAAGCAAAGACTTGCTTCCCTAGCCTGTCCACTGCCTGGGACTCCTTGCTGGGTGGGTGGACAGTCTGGCTCTCCTCGGCCAGTTCTTTCCTGGTAGCTGCCTCCACCACCGCCACCATGGTGTCTACTGGAAGACCCCTTGACCAATGTGGGTGTAGCTCTGGGGATGATAAAATTTTGTCCAGCCTCCGAGGAATCAATTCAGTGGTGTCAGGACATTTCCATGCATGCTGCACGACGAGCTGGACAAGCTCATCTGCAGGTGGGGTCACCCAGGAGGTAGGAGGCTGGACACGAAAAGTCTGCAGGAACACAGACTCCTCTGGGAAAGGGTTGGAGGTTTGCCAGCCACCCCTCTGTTTCAAAAATCTCAAGAATGTCTCCAAAGGGCACCTCCTCAGAGGGGAACCATGGGGACACTTCCCCAACATCAAAATCAGTGTCTTTGGTCAAAGACTCTTCAGGGGAGACTACGTGCTTCCTCTTGCATGATTTCTTATGGTTGACTTCCTCAGTAGGACATTCTGGGGAAGACTCAGAAGAAACAGCACCCTGGGGCAGGGTGTCCTGAGGCTCTTGCACCCGGTGTCCAACAACAGTGGCTTGTGTCACCTGCAGCGCAGGGAGGGAGCCAGTAACAGTACTGACACCAAAGGCTTACCTACTGAGGCAAGGGCCCTCTCCATGCCCTGAAAGGCCGGCCCACCTGAAGAGGGATGGGAGCCCGGAAACGAGCCAGACAACCTTGGAACTGGGGTCACATCCCACTCCAACGAACCAGCCACCAAACCAGGAGTTGTGGATGGCACGTTAGAAAAAATAGGTGCTGAGCTAGGGAATCTGGTGCCGATGGGACAGCCATGATCCTGAGAGAGACCCGGTGCCAAATGCACCGGGAGCCACACGGACGGCTTTGATACCATGGTGAGGTCCACCAATGGAACTGAAGCAAGGGGAGTCAATGCCGGTTCAGGGGGCTTCAAAACTTGCATAGAAGTTGGAGAAGGAAAATAGGCTGGAGTCTGTGGAGAAGTGTGACTACCTCCAACGGGGAGAGTAGACTTAGCAGGAAAAGAAATCCCTCTGGCCATCAGCAGCTGATCGACAAGGTGCGCTGCATCCTTTTCCAACAGGCTCCTACTTGATTGCATGATTGCACAAACAATCCTGATGGGCACTCAGGCCTCTCTAAAAATGGGCTGTACTGTTGCCCCAAAAAGGGGTCTATTGAGGGTGAATATTTCATCCTGGTGGTTTCCAATTTAGAGACAATGGGAATGGATAATGGTTCTGAGGATGGATATGGCGCCAAGATCGATGGTGCTGAAAAGGTCTGTACTGGTACTGTCGGTGCTGAGGTCAGTTCGGAGGCCTGAGACAGTGCTGAATTAGACGCTTTTGGCTTCGAGGTAGATATGGGAGACACAATCTGTGAAGACAGTGCCGAGGCCGGAGCTGAGGTCAATGCAACCATCAAAAGTCGGCTTAGATAGTTTAGACAATTTAGTCTTAGGTTCCTTTAGGCCTCTGGAGAGCTGATTGAGAATGTGGCCTTTTTTATGATGTTTGCTAGGAGGGGGTGAGCCCTCCATCCAACAGATTGCCTCCAAAAAAGGTGTTTTAAACAGGCGTTTCAAGATCAGCTTATTTCTTCATTCATTCAAGGTCCTAGAAGAAAAATTTTTACATATCCCACAGGGTGGTTGGATGGAAAGATATGGGATGCCCAGGCAGTATACACAAAGATCATGAGTGTCAGAGTGTGGTAGTTTGTGGCCACACACACTACACTGTTTGAAACTGGTGGTGCCTTTCTTTTCCAACATAATAAGAGGGACACCATTCGCACACACACAATAGAAAAACAAAACAGGAATACTAAAAGATAGTTTTTTTTTTTTAAGGTAAAGCTAAAGGAGAGAAGAGGTACCAATGATAGTAAGCAAGGGCTGCCTAAAAAGGTAGAAGGAAAGATTACCAATGATTGTAGAAGGTTACCACAAGGGTAAGAAAAATGGAAAGAAAGGTTTTAGAGTCAGGGAAGGCAGTGAGAAGTTCGATAAAGCAAGTAGACAGGAATGAGATAAAAAAGTAGTGAGAAAATTCAAGATCTAAGAGTAATAAAATCAAATTATATCACTTAGGTTGTGAGAGTTGGCTTGGCATAGCTTTATGGCAACGTGGCAATGCGGCAAACAAGATATGAGGTGACAGGGAAGAGGGCATTGTGGGTAAAACCTTAGCTTGAGAGTTTAGGGCTGGCGCGAGCTTGGTAAAAGGCTGGCTCGGTTCCAAGGACAAAACCGATTTCCATCTGTAAGGAATGAATGAAGATTAACACCATCAGATCGCTGGTTACTAAATTGTTGGCCCAACAGTGTGGCGGAATGAAACAACAAATCCTTACTGCCATATCCATCATCTTAATTCTGAATACCAACACTACACTGCAAAGATATTTAAGCAAGTAGAGGGAATGTTCTTCTGAAACAAGGTACTCAGTGCAAGTCTGACACAATAGCAGTGTGGGTCAAGCAGCTAGGGCTACCATACGACAAGAAGAAATACAAGCTGCTCAAATCCTGAAGATGATATATGCTCATTGTCATATGATGCAGCTGAGCATATTCCTTGGGGGAGTTGTACATACTTCTAATGACAAACATCCAGACAGCACTTAGGTTGTCAAACTAAATTTCAACTTTAAATATCAGATGAAAGACAGGGTAACAGTTTGAGTGACCATAAAGACAAAATCTAAGTTAAATGTTACAACTGAGACCGAACAACTAAATTAAAATTAAGAAAAGTAAAAACAGATATGGAAACAAAACTGAAAAAATGAGTTTTAAAATGCATCAAACAGAAATAAAAGCTACTGAGATTAACATGAGACTGCAAAAAAAAAAAAAAAAAACTGAATAAAATCCTGATCACCAAATCACTGCACAAGAAAGTAATGTGGTTCCACTTCTCACCCATCATACGAGGTGTCTTTGTCTACACCAGTCAGTCATTCTTCTGTTTTAGGAATTCAGCTCCAAATACCACACTGTGCTCACTGACCTAACACTACACTCTCGACAAACTATAACTACTGCCAAATTTCAAATTTAACTGCAAATAGTTAATCAGAAGTGCATCATATACTTAGCCAATATTTTCCCCACTTCACATTCAAAGTCTCTAAAACGATGAATATGGAGGGGTGTTTTGATGGCTTTCACAAATTAACATACTGTGATTCTACATTTATAGTGTTTCCAAACTAACAATACTACAGCTCACACTGTCACTTCTCCACAGAGATGTCAATCATGTACCTGGTTTGAAGCTATATTTTTGGCCCACTTATTTTTCTGTGCTTACTTCTGAGTTCACCTCACTGAAAAGGACAACAGTTTTTGTACTGCAACTGCACATTTTTGTTATTTTGCATTTACTTAAAGTAACAGAAAAAATATGCAGCCAAAGTAGCTACAAGAAGGCTTTTTTCAGTAACTGAGATCTGAGGCATGGTCTAAATATCAACAGACTACCTGGAAATTTCCATTTGGATCACTGCAATAAAGTAGCTCAATGTCATTATATATAAATAATTATTATCCTTAAAGGAATGTCATTCAGCTACTGATGCCCATTTATTGCCTTAACTAAAGTACGCTACATGCATATAGAAAAGACGTCTTTCTTCCGACTCTGCAGATGCATTTCACATCCTTTGCTTCATGATGGAATCTTCTTCTCATCTTTGGTTAAAAGCATGTCATCTTAGTTAATGACCCTCACATAGTATTTGGGCTTCAAGATCCATTTTCACTGAAGTCCCATAGGTTCATGCAGCATGCAGGCCAAGTAACAGCATATAGTCCACACTCGATCAACCTGTACCACCATACTCTGAGGGTACACATTCTTGAGAAAGCGATAATTGAGGACTTTATCAACAAGGCTCTTTACACTCAAGACCTGCTGAACCAAATCCTGCTGCTCTGGTGGGAGGAACACAGGAATATTCTGCAAGAACGGAGGGAGGCTGAGTGTGGAAACCCCTTGTTCACTTTCCCACTCTTCCTCTCCTGAAGTGATGTGTTCTTCTCCCACTCTTCCTGCAATTCCAAAAGGCAGACTAGAGCTGAAAGTCATGAAACCATTTGGGGAAGCAATGACATAGCCATGGCGAATATAGTGATCACGGTAAGGTCTAGTGTTCGACAGCTTAGTGCGGTCCTTAGCACTGACATCAAAGAAAAGGTCTGTGCACTCCAAGATGGTAAGTGTGATACCCTGGTGGTGGATGACTCTCTTAGGCTGGAAACTATCAATATACTTCTGGCTGTATATAACTGGAATCTGGGACAGAAAAAAAGAAAAATGTCATTCCTTTTTGTCAGTAAAATATATTCAATACTAAAATCAATTAATAACAAAAGTGGCAAATACATACATCAATATTTATCAGACCTCTCAACCAATTGGGGACAAATTTCAACAGAATCAGGGACAAGTCAAGAAAAAATCAGGGACAATCAGGGACACTTTTAAAATATTAGTGCTATTAACTTGAAACATTGACAAAATCAGAGCATGTGAATTAATACACATTTTCTGAAGTAAAAGAAGTTTATAACTCTTAATTATTGTCATTATTCATTGTGTAATTCACCACCTTTCCTCCAAAAGTCACTAGTTTTAGGAGAGATTAAGAGGGACAGAGTTAAAATCTGAGTCAAAATCAGGGACAGTTGAGAGGCATGATATTTATATACTCCAGTTTCCTAGTAAGCTTAGTTTTATTTCTTCAATAATATTACTGCTCTGTGGAAAAATATAGCTATGTGAGATATCCATGATAATGTGCATTCACACAACAGTGATTTTACAAGAAGTATTAGGGTCATATGTAGGTAGTACGACCTACCACTAGATACTCCCCAGCTTTTCTTTGTCTTACTGGGCATCACACTCACTCACGTTAGCTCTCATTTAACAGTATGAGGTAGTATCAACTTTTCTTCCTGTTCTTTTATCCTGTAGATGCCCTCAGGGGAACACCCCCCCCAAAAAAAAGAACGAGGAGGACAGAAGAGAGAGACCATCTGACAAAAAAACTAAAAAACAATTCTCTGTGCATCAATCCAAGCAGAAAGGCAGTATAAGTTCACCACCATACCAACATGGCAACAGAGAATGTAACAAAAACAAGTGAATATGAAAAGAGGTAGGTAGACAAGCCTAAGTGTCCTGCTGCAAGAGCTTCTCTTAAACGTTTTGCCATTATAAGAAGCATGATGCTTACAATTATCTGGTTCTTGCAACAAGCATCTCTGACACAGCAGAGCAGCCAATGGTTTCAGAGATGGGAAAAAGATCACTGTATAAATCCCAGAGACTGCCTGGAGGTCTCCATGTGGATCACTGCAACGGTAAAGCAAAATAAATGGACATTGGTGGATACTTGAGGGGAAGATCACCTGACTAAAAGCTGCACACTTTTAGAAGCCATATCTAGTTTTTAATAATTTGAGAAAGTGACAGCAAGACATACAATATGCTAATGCACAGAAAAAAATGCACTGCA